>NW_028233691.1:10000-12500 GCF_054856555.1 Leptonotus elevatus
CGAGCCTCCCTTGATTTGCCCTGGAGCTCCCACGTCTTAAAAAGGTCTCTCCTATAATTGTACACCAACCATTTTGAGGTTTGGGTGCAAACCTCTCGAATGGGGGGACTCGGTCCCCTATCTACAGCGCCCCTAATGACGACAGGTGGTACTGCGCCCCTGGTAGCCCGGCCATTGAAAATGAATGGGCCCATTCATTTCAATGGGGAATTTCGACCCCTGGTTGCCCGCCATTCATTTCAATGGGGAATTTCGACCCCTGGTCGCCCGCCATTCATTTCAATGGGGACTTTCGACCCCTGGTTGCCCGCCATTCATTTCAATGGGGGATTTCGACCCCTGGTCGCCCGCCATTCATTTCAATGGGGGATTTCGACCCCTGGTAGCCCGCCATTCATTTCAATGGGGGACTTCGACCCCTGGTAGCCCGCCATTCATTTCAATGGGGGACTTGGACCCCTGGTAGCCCGCCATTCATTTCAATGGGGGATTTCGACCCCTGGTCGCCCGCCATTCATTTCAATGGGGGACTTGGACCCCTGGTAGCCCGCCATTCATTTCAATGGGGGATTTCGACCCCTGGTCGCCCGCCATTCATTTCAATGGGGGATTTCGACCCCTGGTAGCCCGCCATTCATTTCAATGGGGGACTTCGACCCCTGGTTGCCCGCCATTCATTTCAATGGGGGATTTCGACCCCTGGTCGCCCGCCATTCATTTCAATGGGGGATTTCGACCCCTGGTAGCCCGCCATTCATTTCAATGGGGGACTTGGACCCCTGGTAGCCCGCCATTCATTTCAATGGGGGATTTCGACCCCTGGTAGCCCGCCATTCATTTCAATGGGGGACTTGGACCCCTGGTAGCCCGCCATTCATTTCAATGGGGGATTTCGACCCCTGGTCGCCCGCCATTCATTTCAATGGGGGATTTCGACCCCTGGTAGCCCGCCATTCATTTCAATGGGGGACTTCGACCCCTGGTTGCCCGCCATTCATTTCAATGGGGGACTTCGACCCCTGGTTGCCCGCCATTCATTTCAATGGGGGACTTCGACCCCTGGTTGCCCGCCATTCATTTCAATGGGGGATTTCGACCCCTGGTCGCCCGCCATTCATTTCAATGGGGGACTTCGACCCCTGGTTGCCCGCCATTCATTTCAATGGGGGATTTCGACCCCTGGTTGCCCGGCATTCGTTCCTATGTGGCGGGGGATTTCAACCCCAGGTCGCCCTCGTGTGGTTCTTTTTGGCGCAGCTGACCGGGCTCCGCTGCTCATGGAGGTTTGCTAGTGGAGGATAACCCCCTGCCTGGGCAACTCGAACGCCCGGCATTCGTTCCTATGTGGCGGGGGATTTCAACCCCAGGTCGCCCTCGTGTGGTTCTTTTTGGCGCAGCTGACCGGGCTCCGCTGCTCATGGAGGTTTGCTAGTGGAGGATAACCCCCTGCCTGGGCAACTCGAACGCCCGGCATTCGTTCCTATGTGGCGGGGGATTTCAACCCCAGGTCGCCCTCGTGTGGTTCTTTTTGGCGCAGCTGACCGGGCTCCGCTGCTCATGGAGGTTTGCTAGTGGAGGATAACCCCCTGCCTGGGCAACTCGAACGCCCGGCATTCGTTCCTATGTGGCGGGGGATTTCAACCCCAGGTCGCCCTCGTGTGGTTCTTTTTGGCGCAGCTGACCGGGCTCCGCTGCTCATGGAGGTTTGCTAGTGGAGGATAACCCCCTGCCTGGGCAACTCGAACGCCCGGCTCCCCCCCGGTCCGCTGGAGCTCCTCCAACGGCCAGCAACAAGCCCCGAAGACGGGCGCGCTCCCCGCGGTCCGCTGGAGCTCCTCCAACGGCCAGCAACAAGCCCCGAAGACGGGCGCGCTCCCCCCCGGTCCGCTGGAGCTCCTCCAACGGCCAGCAACAAGCCCCGAAGACGGGCGCGCTCCCCGCGGTCCGCTGGAGCTCCTCCAACGGCCAGCAACAAGCCCCGAAGACGGGCGCGCTCCCCGCGGTCCGCTGGAGCTCCGCCAACGGCCAGCAACAAGCCCCGAAGACGGGCGCGCTCCCCGCGGTCCGCTGGAGCTCCTCCAACGGCCAGCAACAAGCCCCGAAGACGGGCGCGCTCCCCCCGGTCCGCTGGAGCTCCTCCAACGTCCAGCAACAAGCCCCGAAGACGGGCGCGCTCCCCGCGGTCCGCTGGAGCTCCTCCAACGGCCAGCAACAAGCCCCGAAGACGGGCGCGCTCCCCCCGGTCCGCTGGAGCTCCGCCAACGGCCAGCAACAAGCCCCGAAGACGGGCGCGCTCCCCGCGGTCCGCTGGAGCTCCTCCAACGGCCAGCAACAAGCCCCGAAGACGGGCGCGCTCCCCCCGGTCCGCTGGAGCTCCGCCAACGGCCAGCAACAAGCCCCGAAGACGGGCGCGCTCCCCCCGGTCCGCTGGAGCTCCTCCAACGGCCAGCAACAAGCCCCGAAGACGGGCGCGCTCCCCCCGGTCCGCTGGAGCTCCTCC
>NW_028233692.1:0-14500 GCF_054856555.1 Leptonotus elevatus
CAGCTGCAGTATGCTTTTTTTCATGCTTCCGACTGGCTAAACACGACCTGACAGCCTGCCAATATAATTTTCAGAAAGCTTCAGAAAAAAAAAAAAAAAGTATTCTAGTACCCATCAAATATATAAGTATAGGCCTACCTCACCGTGATAACTGAGTGCCTTGGACTGCCATTTGCACTGCAAACAGTTAACTTGCATATCAAATGTGTGCCTTACATCTATTCTCGCTTTAAAATGTAGTTTTATTTAGAGTAGCTTGTGCCTCAGTTTCCTTGAATCTGTCCATTAAAAAAGAAAGAAAGAAAGAATTTCTATTTAAAACTGTGTCCTACTGGATAGTGTAAAACACGGTAAAAGGTACTCAAAATGCTTCACACTGCCTGCTGAAAACCAGTGAGCACCTCCCCCACTCACACACATCATATCACATGAATGGCCTGTAGGTGTGCAAGTGTGTGAAAGATTTGTGTCAGCTTGTGACAACCAGACAACCGCACAGTGCTGACCTTGCATATAAGCAGCACAGAACATGATTACACCACTTCCATACCTAGGTATTGCATTTGGAGTTGGAGCACTCGAACCAAAATGATAAATGGAGCTAAACGGTAAATGTGCATAAGGGTTCTGCTGATGTTACGAAACATACAGCATGTCCTGCTGGTATGACTCATCTGTGGGAAAGGAAAATATTGATAAGGTTACCAGAGGGTGCAATAAATAAATGAAATAATAAAAAAATAATAAAAATAAAAATAAATAAAACAATAAACAATATCAGATTTATTATGCATAAATATTTTGGTCTTAAAAGTTAGCTTCACGCTAAAATAAAGGCAAATGAACAATGAATTAATTCAATTCAGTATCTCAATGAGCTTGCAAAAAAAAAGAAGAATGGAAAACACATTTTTGTTCTCTTCAAAGCAAGGAAGACACTTAAAAAAAATAAGTTTTACTTTTTTTTTTTTAACGAGCAACAAGGAGTCACCTGATTGCAAACAAGATGTTCCACAAGGTCAAAATGAGAGGGAGGGATGCACGGATGGGTGAAATTATGTGAAAGTAACAAAGGGGGATAAGGTAAGAGGGTTTTGATGCATGGACAGAAATAACTGCACACAGGCAAAGACTGTAGTTCATCAAATGGACACAGGAGCACTCAACTGTTTTTTTCCCCCTCTCGTTTTCTTTTAGACACACACACACAGAAATCTCAGGTGTTTCTTGGTGGTCTGCGTTCACATGAAACATTCAACATTTTTACCTGAGCATAACTAAGAGGAATATTTGAGTTCAGTTTTCTAGAAAGGCAGTTTTAGGAGTTGCCCCTCCATAACTCGGCCACTATGATGCATGACCCTCAATTTAAATTGTATGTTTTCTCAAAGCCTCCAATATAGTGGTAGGTTGCTCTCCAATCTTCCACATAGCAGCTCAGTGAAGGCAGTGGAAGTTTAAGCTTCATCGAAGAGCAGTGCCGCTCGACAGTGCTAAGCAGTCAGGCTCGCTCATTAGGCATCAGCAGCTTGTCATGGTCAGACTCTCTCCTCTCTGCTTTCTCTTTCATCTCTTCACTGCAGCAGTAGCCTGCTCATTAAAACGGCCTTAATGCATTAATTCAGCCCATCACGCCATGCGGAGCTGGACCTGTTCCACATATTACGACCTCATGCTGACAACCTCAATACCTCAGACAACACTCAAACGGCATGGACGGCATTATACGGTGACAATGGCAATATCAACACATGGACAGCAAAGTGAGAGCATTGGAATCCGACTGTTACCAGCTGCACTCTGTAAATGCCTGAAACAGGAATTTTTTTCCCTTTCTTTTCTTTTTACATCTTAACTGATTTTTGGAATGGGAGAAAGCCCCCGAAGGCATTGAAGAAAAAACAAAAACATGACTTCACCATCAGTCATTTGTCTTCATACAATGACATCATTATAAGTAGACGTTATTTACTGATGATCATGTCTTTTATCGTAAGTCATGTTTGAGAAACTACAGTATATATCGGCAGTACTCGGGGAAACAAACGTTATGAGCTGGCATCTATATGTCACTGCAGCTGCTATACGGGGTATGAAGGTACTAAAAACGCCTCCAGACAGTGTGTCATTGCAAGAGCAGCTCGAAGAGACACAGCGTTTGTCAGTCTTGGCAGCTCACACTGACAATTCATTTATCTAATCAGTGCACCAGTCACATGGAAAGGAGTCCAAGTGCTCATGTACAAAGTTATGGCAATGATTGTGAAATTGTATGACTGTAGTGTACTATTATTTGGCTATTATTGCATCTTTATCGGCACAATGTTTTAACACTTGGACACTTTGTCACTACACATCAAGAAAGCCATGAGACCTCGGTTTTGCTCATCTTTCTTTGTCCTGTGAAGAAGCAGCCTCATCAATGAGTATTAAGAGACGAAAGCAAGACAGGTCAAAAAATTAAAATTTAAGAAAAGGCCTTTTTTTTTTTATGTGTGTTGTCTCTTGCTATTTATGCGGGTTTCCACTTTTACTATTGCGTAGGCAAAAGCTAACTTTTTTAAACACTTGTGTGACAAAGAGTGATATCAAAAATTACAATAAAATGATAATGATCAAAAGTTATGTTTTTAAGATTGTTATGATGTGACCAAAATATTACATCTAACCAAGGTTTTCTGATAGCACCAGGTTAACCCTAGAACACATGTCAGTTTCCTTTACTTTTATCCATCCAGGGTCGCTGGTAAGCTGGAGCCAGCTGATTTTGAGCAAAAGGCAGCGTAAACCCTGGACTGGTCTCCGACCAATCACTGAGCACAAACAACCCTTCAGACTCACCTTCACACTTCAATTTAGAGCCTTTACGTGCGTGTTTATGGAGTATGTGGGAGGAACATAGAGTGCACACAGTAAACCCATGTTGCTGCCAATTTCGTTTTTTAAATAAATAATATAAATAAATATATATGAAATAAATCAATCAAAATATAATGGTTAATTCAGTGGTTGGAGCAGTTGATAGATAGATAGATAGATAGATAGATAGATAGATAGATAGATAGATAGATAGATAGATAGATAGATAGATAGATAGATAGATAGATAGATAGATAGATTTTTATAGTACAGCCAACAAGAAATCAAAACATTAAAGAGTAGCATTGAGTAGGGATTAAAATACATTTAAAGCTAATCCAAACTACGATAAAACAGGAAATGATGTGTGTCAGTACATGGCAAGTAAATAATGAACAGTCTAATTATGCTACTTACTGCAGAGTGTGGAGTAGAATACTACTATTAACAAATGAATGACATATATACACCAAATATGTATTGTATCATATAGTGTTTGACATGGAACTGTAACCTTGGCACCAATGATTACAGTACCTGTACGCATTGTCTATCATAGCGATGGGGCCACATGTGTGTCATATGGAACGTGCTCACTGTTCTTTTTGCGGCTTACCTGAAGCAGCCTGCATCCAACCACAGATCTTGTACACGGTGGAGGTGCTGAGGAGGAAGAAGAGCGAGAAGCATCCGATGCAGGTGACCACCAGCATCATGGACATCCCAATGAAGAAGGAGGCGGCCTTGAAGGCTCTGGACGGGATGGCGGAGAACTCAGTGAAGCTGCCCTGGCAGGCCAGCTCTCTGGCGATCCCGTCCCCGATGCAGAAGTGAAAGAGACCGAAGTAGCCGGCCTGCGGCGTGTCCACGCCATCGCCGATCCAGTAGGGCTGCGAGAAGATGGTCACATTCACGATGCCGAACAGGATGGTGAATATGGCCCACAGGAGTCCGATGACGCGGGAGTTTCGGACATAATTGGTCTGGTACAGTTTGGCAGCTTCTGCAGACGGTAACATTGATGCGGCGCTGGCGGGTATCATTGTATGCACACCATAAAAAAAAATGGAAGAGGCGCTAAAGCTGTTTTATCATGAAGCGAGAGAGGAGAGCAAGAGAGCCCGATCTATGGCCGTGCTAGTGCAGCACAGCAGCATCTGCCTGGCGCGATCAGCTCGTGACGTGGCATCGTCGAAACGGGCGCTGGTAACCGTCAATGAAAGTCGATGAAGCCGCGATCACACGAGCGGGGTGTGCACGCTCGCTCCCTCTTGCACCGTGCAGTCGTCGTCAGACGTGCACATAGCCAATGTCCTTGGAAGCCGAGCGACGTCCTATACGCGCTGACGTGCCGCACACAGTCAACAACTGAACGTTGGTATGCACTCACGCGTACTTACAAATCCAAATTTGAATGGCATTCAGGCCTGCACGCGTGCTTCAACCGGATTTTATTCTCCCGTTTGATGACAGCATCGCCGCCGGTCAGTAGTGATGCTGGCAGCCGGAGAGGGAGGGGCATGGGCGACGTGGGTCTGTGCGGTGGAGGCTGATGACACACACGTTTCACATGCAGACTAACTTGTGTGTTCCCCCCCCCCCCCCCCCCCCCCTGCAATGTCAGTTCATGGGCGTTTATGACATGAATACATAACAAAAGAATAGGTGCAAATCAGAACAGACGCAGCAGCTGTGACTCAGGAATTTAAACTGAGGAGCTAAATACATTCAGACTATATCATACATGAGACGAGCTACAGCTGGCGGGGCAAGGTCAAGGAAGGTACTGGTTGGCTGACACTGGGAGGGGTGGTGCATAAAGTTGAGATTAGACCAGGTAAAATTAATAATGAGGCATAATGGAGCAACACAAATAGGCTACAGCCAATCAGGAAAAAAAATCAACCATTTTAAATCGGAGTTCAACAGAAAGACGAAAACAAGTCTGTCCATCCAGACATTGGTGGTATTTGAGTGTGGCTATTTATTTATTTATTTATTTTGCATCCAGTTTAGTTGTATTTAACTTTAAGGAAGACATTTGCATTTACTCTCTACTTTTAGAACAGTTTCTTTCTAAATATATATTTAGGGAACATTTTTATTTAACTTTTACATTTGAATAAAATCACCAAGTATTGTGATTTTAGTCTTAGCTAATCAGAATCCTAATATTCAAATAGTGCATAATTTTTCAGTGGCTTACACTATATTGAATGTGCTTTTCAAGAATAGAACTCTGCCTGTTTTCGATGAAAAATAAAGAACGTATTAAAATAAATAAGAAATGTTTTTATATATTGTAATCTTCTCTTGTGTTGTACCTCACATGTCATAGTGTGCTGAAGTTTGGGGTAATGTATATACAACAAATACAGACCCAATTATTAAATTACAGAAAAAAGTGATTAAATAATGAATAAGATTGGCAACAGAGAATCAACTAAACAATTATTTATAGGATATGGTATTTTTAATATATGGATATTGTGTATTTGAAAACACTGGAATGCTTTTTCATGCAGTAAACAATAGCCAACGTGTTTGCATTCAGAATTCTTTAAATGAAGAGAAGGAAACTGTAATTTAACGGAGTAATGTGAGGACCAACGTAAAATATAGATATGTTTCAGTTTTAGGTGTAAAATTGTGGAATGGACTTGATGATGTGTTGAAGTTGTACTTCTCGGTTGCGGTTTAAGAAAAATGTAAAATAGTTCATGCTTATCATGTCAGTGCTAAAATGTAAAACATTTAAGAATTATAATGTGAATGTAGTATTTATCTACTTTGTTTTGTTGTAACTCTATGTGATTCATGGGACTGTATTGGTGAAGGAGACTGTACAGGATAGGCAGTAATAATCCTGGTGCTTCAGCCTATTCCTTTTTCAGTTAATTGATTTGTTTGTATTTTAATTTACAAATTTGTATTTAAATGTTGGTGGTAATGGTAGCCTACTTTTGAGTATTTTTTAGGTGGTAGGTAAAAAAAAAAAAGGTGTTATAATGGGATGCGGCAGTCTGACTGTTATCAATCAAAATGCTACACCAAAAACAATAAACAGATAGTTAGGTTTAAAAAAAAAAAGGCATATAACATCACATAAAAAAACAAAAACAGTCTACTGTATATAGTATGTAACCAGCAGAGGGTAGCCTACTATTAGACAATTATAGGCTCCATCACATTCTGCAGTTAGTTATACAATGTCATTGTCATAATTTAGCACAATGGAATTTAAATTAAATCTCGATTGAAGAGTAGACTTTGAGCTTTAATTCAAAGGGTTTTAACACAAGATTCAAATAAATCTTTTTGGGGGGGCTTTACAGATAATGCCCTGAGTCAGATGCATTGTCCTAAATATGCTCCATTCGTAGCTTGGATTAACATTCGGATTTACAGAGAGAGTTCAAGCACAGATACATTGGTAGTCTTTTCTTCAGAAACTTCCCACATTTACTTGAAATAGCTAATCTTATTAAAATAACTATCTGCAGGGAAAGACTGATCTGAACAATTGAACAAGCATGAATGCACCACTGCACATCAACAGTCAAATTGTACGAGCATGAATATAGTGCTGTCCACAGTCCATCCATAATCCATTTTCTATACTGCTTGTTCTTATTAGGGTCAAGAGTGACCTGGAGCACATCTTGACTTTTGGTGTGCACACTCTAGAGTCTAGACTGCTTACCACCAGTTAGAAACAAACAAAACGAACAAACAACTGTTTACAATGGAAATTGGACAATTTAATGTTCAATTCATCTCACAAACATGTTTTGGAATGTGGAAGAAAGATGAAGTTGGAGAAAACCCATACAAGGAGGGGAGAACATGCAAACTTTACACATGACCCTAAAACTAGCCACTAGTCCAGCATGCTAACACCCAGACTTCTTTTTTTTAAACTCCGCGCATGAAGGCATACTTTGGACTTCTTTTTTTTTAAACTCCACACATGAAGGCATACTTTGAGATTCAACCCCAGAACCTCAGGACTGCCAATATTACTCCCTTAAGTGGATGTAGCCTATACTATATGGAATGAAAAACTCACAAGGCTCATTGTAAACTGTTCATGGTTTACAGATTATCTTTTTGAGTTTAGTGTGCAAGACATTTTGCATTAAACCCATATTAGCTGTTATGACATACGGAAAATACCTTTTCTAGCTCAATGCAGATGTTTTCAGAGGAAAGAGGTGTTACTAATGGTATTAATAGGCTGTGAATAGTGGAAAATCCTTCATTAATGTGATTAGCACTGCATATTTCCTTCCTCTGAGTTTTTGGTATGAAAAAGCTAAGCCTGTGAAACATAAAGTCAAGTCTTTCCAATCAGCACCAATCAGCTTTTCCCGCCAGTTACTTGACCACGACCAATTATTGTTATTATTATTTATTTTATCAGCTCTGACTATCGGAAACCATTGTCTTCAATTACTTGATTGTCACGTCTAGCAAGTAGCTTTACCATTCAGTTTACCTTTGGACCCACCCGACCCCAAGTTGGTAAATGTATTTTGACATCATTTTTACCAATTAGATGTCATTATTTGTATTGCATCCTTATGTAATGTATTCAAGGTCGCCAAACCAACTCGAAATAGGAATGTGACAAAACAAAATCTTGTCTGATGTTGTAGTAATGAAGTTGGCCAACAGGGGTCAGTGTAAGCTAATGTTAAAACTAAGGCTCCATGAAAGCTTCCACTGAAAGAGATAGGTCCTACATACGGGTTCTCGATTCAAGACCATCCAGGGAATGAACGGCGCAGAATATGTCACCACGGAACACAAGAAGGCAGGCTAAGTTACTGCAGAACAGTAAGTATACAGTTTCTCGTTGTTTCTCGTCTCTTGTTGCACTCAGAACTGGAAGCGTTATAGATTGAAGGTGAAACATCTTTAACAAACAAGAATAGCCCAGTTGCCTCGCTACAGCACAGGTGTGCTGAGCAAGTGTCCAAACAGTATGTTTGTGCATACAGAACAATATTGACCATTTGCGCCGACGCCACGTGATCACGTGACTGCCCTATGACGGACGGCGGAAGGAAATGATTGTTGAATGGAAGTGGACTTGTCCCGCAGCGACTTAGTGACTTCGCGACTCTTATTTTACAAATTAAAAGTTATTATTGCCCATAAAGCCATGGAATATAATACTTCAACCGAAGGTCGCCTGTCAGTCGAAGTTGCACATTTAGTCGGGACTCATAGAGCGCGATATTTACTTAAATTGAAGATCGCTAATTTGAAAACAGCCCTTTACC
Source organism: Leptonotus elevatus (assembly GCF_054856555.1). NCBI lineage: Eukaryota > Metazoa > Chordata > Actinopteri > Syngnathiformes > Syngnathidae > Leptonotus > Leptonotus elevatus. The sequence continues at coordinate 8,148 of NW_028233692.1, forward strand.
TTCTGTTGCCTGCTATTTTTACCAAGTTAATCAAATCGCCGACTTTGCCGGAATTCACAGCGCACAACCTATATCATTATGTAGTCAATGCCGTCTCTTCTCCTTACACTGATTTAAAAGCTTGTTGCTGGCTGAGTCTCTGGGATGAGATGCTATGCTCACGCTGGGGGACAATATACCTTGTAATGCAAAGGTAAACCTTGTTTATCATGCTAACTGACTTATTTTTTTAAATAGTCCGTTCTATATTGACACGCTGTGATTATGTTATGTTACTATGTTTACTAGCATGGAATAAATGACTATCGTAGTGGAAAGCTAGGCGGTCATTTCATGAATATGACTCCGGCACCAGAGTGACAAACTCCAAGCACAAAGACGAAATCCCCCCATTATTAAACTGCCAAATGCACTTAATAGTTTTGAAGAAGGTGCATTTTAAAACTAAGCTGTGCGTTCGTGCAGTTGGAGTGGACACTAACTATCGTTTATGTGAGTTGAAACACGTAAGTCAACACCTCTGTTATTAGAGTGTACGTTTACTAGTAAAATGTATGAACATTTATCTACTAATTACACCATTTATCTACTAACCTCGCAAAAAATGATTGCTGCAAATCCGTGAATACTTTGTGGGCTGCCAGTCAATCTATGTCAGTCGTCTTCATTAGTAGGTGTGATAAAAAGCAACATTTGGTTTACTCCTTTGTCTGTCTGTACAACCGACCGCACAGCAAGATATGACCATTTTATGAGATAATCGATTAGATAAAGGGCTTTATGCTGTATGAGATTTAATAATTACAATACAGGCAAGTGGCTCTTTTGCTGTCCAGCTTCCAGTAGAGGGCATTCCCATGAGGGATGTGACGTCACGTGCAAACGGTCAATAGGCTATGCCGTCCTGTCCCCCTTGCCCACACACTTCCCTCGTACTAAACTGTATACACTTGCAAAGACATGAGGAAAACACCTTGGACATTTGAGGTCTTTCACATTGGTGCCTAAATCATCTAATCAAATGAAGTCAGCAAATGAACGTACCCCAACCAAGTTCTTAATAACGTTGACGGTAGTTTGTCCCTCATTCGTAAATATGCAATCTTAACACACTGCCTCGTGAAGACCACTGTCTTTGTATGGCTAAATGTGAATCAAATTAATGCATTTGCTAGAGCTTATTTTAGTGTTTTTATTTCAGAAAAGGCGACTGGACAAAGCTGTAAAGTGGAACTGCTCTGTCTTTGCCAGACTGGAGATTTCAGAGGCAGTGTTGGGACCGAGGAGGGAACAGTGGCTCCAAGAGTTGAAGAGGAAAGAATGGTTGGTAGAGGATGAGAGAGATTTGCCTTCATGAATTTGGGGTGTGTGTGAATGCCAAAGAGAGAATTAAGGGCTGCATGTGTTGAGATAAGCATGGTTTGTTGTTGCGATTTTTGAAATGGACATAATGTGTGTTAGTTAATGTGCATGTGTTAGTAATAATTGTCTTTTTGTAGTACGCCAAAAGTTTCTGTCAAGTTGAAGTTGACTGAGTTACACTAATAATCACATTTCAGATCAGCTTTATTGACTAATCTACAAAGTTTAGAAATTGAAATCATCATAATTTAGAAAAGTTGAGTTTTACTCCACTGCAGAATTGTATTTTGGGTAAGGAATTTATTCGGGGCACTTTATTTGTGTAATCCTATTTTTGCGCATTTTAATAATAATTTAGAACAAATAGTCCTTCCACAAAGAAATAATATTCTGTATTGAATTGCAACCAATTACAGTCATTGGTTAGAGCTCCATCACTTTGCTTGTCTTTCTTTCATTTTTGTTGAAATTACTCACAATTTATTGAGGTAAGGTGTCTGTCAGAGCAGAGGCCACTTTTTTGTGGAAATGAAGTTAAAAAAAAATAAAAAAAAACACCCTTAGATAAATGTAATACATGTGCAACTGATTAACAATAAAATAGTACTTAATTGCAGTCCTAATGTATTATTCATGCAATTCATTGTAACTATTGAATAAACGGTCAAACAGCTTGTAATTTTGCTGAACAAAGAAAGCTTTCTCGGTGTATTATTCGCCATCCATCAGCATCAAAATTTTGTTGACACAAAACTAACCTGCTGAGTGTCCCCTCGCAGCCCGAGTGTCTGAAAGGGCTTATTTAGATTGTGAGGAAGTTTCCGGACTTTTTGTTCCCCAGTTGGCACACGATTTTGTCTTTTGTGGCGCTGACTCCCACTGTGATCCACAAATATCGCAGGATTCATCACAATGCCAACGCTGACTCTCAGTCTCGTTGTCAGGAAGCCTGGTAATTATGTATTTTCGTTGTAATTGTACTGGCATCTATTTCCCAAATGCCCTTGTTTTTCCCCTGCTGGTGCTTTGGATCCACCGCTGGGGATCAAACAGCGCTTCTGTCAACAATTTGCTTCCCTAAATCGTAGAGCATAAAACCCATCACGACACAAAAGCCAAACAGTCAAAAGAAAGCACAACAAAATGATTTTGTGGTTGTTGAATAATTGGCTCGCATGGGTAAATGTTTACATATGTCTAATCTTGTTTGTGAAAGTAAGGCAGTGTAAATGCATACAGATTGTTAAATGATTTTTGAAACTTGATAGACGCACACTCGTATGTTCTCACTGCTCGTATAGTGTGCAGTCGACTGTACTTAAGATGACCAATACAGCAAACTACACATTATGTGTCCACTGGCAACGGCTCCCTGAACCACAAGTCTGGCGTAAAACCAAGACTGACCTATGAGGGGTAGCATGGTGCTAGAGTGTAGCTAGGCTACCTGTTGTGGTAGTAGTAGAAGAAGAAATAGCAGCACATAGGCTAATTGTTGCTGGTAACTAACTACATGTTAAATAAACACTCAGCTCCTCCTCTCTTTGTATCCGGCAAGAGATTCAGATTGCTTTTAGCGATGGTTTCAAATTGACCACGTCACAAGCTAACCGGTCAGAGACTTCGGAACATCTTTCATGACTTCGATTGTGAGGGAAGGAAATACAAGTTTAGTCAGTTAGGCGTGCGCTATAGTCATTATTTAGCAGAATAGTTTAACAAGGCTAAACTAAACAAATACTGTATTTAGCTTCTTCTTTTTTTGCTGGGCAAGCAGTGACAATAAAATTGACAAGTTTGGAATTTGGACATTCAGATGTGATTAAAGGCCAAATATCAGTATGGTAATGTTGATTACATTATGGCCTTTTGGATATATATTTTTTTAAAGGTAGGGCAACGACAGGAAGTTTGCCTCTGCTTTCCCCATTTTGATGATGTGCTTAGTCCCTCCGGAGTACTATAGGCCCTGCTTCACACTAATGAGCCTCCTAACAACTTGCAACTGTCTATTGGTTGAATGAGCGCAAACACAAGTTCATTAATGCTGACGATGAGCATTAATAAACATGTTTTGCCCTAAATTAAGTCAGGCCGTGGTGCTCAGTGCATTTATTGTATGGGGTTTTGTGACACCCAATTTCTCCCATCTTCCAAAACAACTTTAAATGTTTTATTTAATGAAGTACATACTAAATTGTGATAAAATGATTGGAATGACGTGAATGAGTAGCCTGCTTTTGAGGATTCATTGAAAGGTTTGGCTCGAGTGAGTCTTAGGTAAACACCATATCTACTGAAAGTCTGATCAATCTGCCACTAGGTGGCACCATGAGAGAGGACGAAGCCTTCCTCACTTGGGATTCAATAATAATATGACATGACTTTAGCAGTCTAAAGGCGGACCTACAAGGGTCATGTGATGGTGCAATTGACCCTTGAATGTAGAAAATGGGGAATTTCAGTGGATGATTTATGTTCTTTTACAGCGGCAAATATATGCACTGTGAAGTGGGAAGTGTGTGTGTGTGTGTGTGTGTGTGTGTTCAAAGTTTGCCTTTGTGAGTGGGCCAGGTTCCGTTTGCTGTGCGTGACTGTGAAGAGTTATTGAGCAGCGTGCTGAGTGTACACATGGACCAAGGCGTGTGGAAATGTTTCACACTATGCGAGACCACCTTTGCTCACTTACAACATGCCTCTATAACCTTTAAGTAGGCAACTCCTCATCACTAACTTTTTCTTTCTCCATTCAGCCGTTGCATCTGTCCATACATGCGTCACCTTTTCTGCCAGTTGTACAGTGCTGACTCTTTTTTGAGCAAATCTCTCATTTATTATTGAGCCTTGTTTTTTCCCCATCTCAGAATAAAGAAGGGGAACGGATCTTTTGAATGATTAATACAGTACATGAAAAATGTATCATGAGTCATTTTCAACAATATGAACTGGTAAAAATTTAGCAAGTCAATAGATGAGACAGAAAAAGTGTTTTTTGGGCCCTGATAGGGAAAAGAACAGGTGTAGCATTCAAAAGATGAGAAACTTTAGGAGTGCTACAAGCCCACCCTGGACCACAACTTTAAACTGTAAATTGTTAACATATGGGACACAAAAAGGTGAACACAGTATGACTTCTTAGTAAAGCCAACCAATTGAATACTGTATATGCTTTAGTAGGGGTGGGAATCTTGGAAAGTCTCACGATTCGATTCCGATTTTTGGGTCTGTGATTCGATTCAGAATAGATTTTCGATTAAGAAAGATTTTTGATTCAAAATTATTTGATTGACAATGATTTTTGCTTCAATCTATAGATGTGCAGGGAATTGTAATGATCTACTCCAGTCTGACTCGCTAATGCTAATTAGCGCACTACTCGCGCCACTTTTATCACTCAAAGGAACGGCTCCACACTGCAGAAAAACAACTTTTATTGGAATAACTTGATCGTGACTTTTTCCTTCTACTCTCTAATGTGGCTACAACTTAACAGTGTATTAGACCGTGTGGAACCACACTGCCCCTCAGGGGCCAAACCGGGTACAACATGAACAGCGCTCCAAATAAAGGCACACACAGACCAAGGCAAGACAGTATAAAATAATTTAAATAAAATAGATTTTAGGACATTTAAAATCGATTCTGAATCGTACTAAATGAGAATCGATTTTTTTTTTGGCATACCCCTATCCTTTAGTAGTTTATGCACCTAAGACTGCTCCATAGAGTCTTCTGACCCATCTACCCCTCACTAATTACCTGAAGCAAAGATGGTGATCCCCAGCTCTTCAAACTGTAGCCAGGCCAAAACCTTTATTCTGAAATGCTAATAACATTTGAAAGTCTTGTTTGTACATCCCTTCACAGTAAAATATACACATAATACATTTAACATTTAAGTTCATGGGACACTGTAAAGACGCGGCAGACTGTTTTTGCGTCCATCTTGTTATCATAATCATAAATCGGACTCTAAAAAGCTTCGGCTGTCAACACCTCCATGTTTGATCCATGCATATATTTGAGCTCCAAGCGGGGGAAGAAACAGAAATGGATCAATAGCCGGAGGAGGTCATACAATATATTCATGCCACGGGTCTGCAGCATACCATTTATATTTATGCACTCATTTAGTTGTTTGTGTCTGCAAATAGGCAATGGCTTGTCACAGCTCATGAGTGCTACCAAGCCAAATTTATGCAATGATAAATAACGTCATACATACTGAACATGTACACATTCATGAACGACTGTATTGGCAAAATAAATGACTTATTGAGGCACCTAAAGGAGCCTTCGAGAAATGGTATTGTTAATCTTTTATAGCAACTGTAATAGTTATGAACGATACACTGCAATCGATGGTTGGTTTGAAACCATTTTCAATGAGTAAGCGTGAGTTGCATTAATTTGTAATCGATTCTAGGTGTTTATATGGTGTTCAATTGCATCCACAGTGGTTTGCTTGTAATGCAAAAGACAATGTAAGATAGCCTTGTCCCGCCTCTTTGTGACTTTGTGAGCGAGACAAAGCGAGAGAGACAGGGAGAGAGAGATGTTGTGGAGGACAGGGACAGGGTGCAGGGTGGGACCAACTGCTCTAGTTGTATGGCATAGCAATGTTTGTGTCACACAAACCCTGGCTACTTATGATCATCAGGAGGATGCATGAAGGACCTGCCCTCATCTAGTATATGGTCACCTCTCTGTGAACCGCGCTTAGCCTGAGGCGGTGTTTTTGGAACCGGCAACAACATTTGAAGGACATCAAGAATGAGTTCACAATGAAGACTTGTGGTAGTCTTTACTACTATCACTATAACTATGCCAGTTGCATGTGGGTGCTAATTGAATGATTTTTAAAAATAATTTATGTTGTGGTCTTCAAGAACAAATGATATGAAAACTAATAATCGATGATTTATACCCCCCCCCCCCCAGTTCGAACCCTTTTAATTGCCAAAGGTTGGCCATACCACTTCCTGAGTATC
>NW_028233693.1:0-14373 GCF_054856555.1 Leptonotus elevatus
GAACTTTTTATGGCTTTGAATGCATTTTCAGCCCGATTGTACACTTCATGTGAAAATGTCAAAATCTTCAAAATGAGCAAAAGCACAATGAAATTAATGCTTGAATCATCTTCATTTTGCTAAAATACACTAATGACAGCAAAAAGTTTGAGTCTACAACATTTAGTTAAGGTGTGAGAGCCAAAATGAACTTTTTATGGCTTTAAATGCATTTTCAGCCTGATTGTACACTTCATGTGAAAATGTCAAAATCTTCAAAATGAGCAAAAGCACAATGAAATTAATGCTTGAATCATCTTCATTTTGCTAACATACACTAATGACAGCAAAAAGTTTGAGTCTACAACATTTAGTTAAGGTGTGAGAGCCAAAATGAACTTTTTATTGCTTTAAACGCGTTTTCAGCCCCTAATTGTACACTTCAGGTGAAAATGTCAAAATCTTCAAAATGAGCAAAAGCACAATGAAATTAATGCTTGAATCATCTTCATTTTGCTAAAATACACTAATGACAGCAAAAAGTTTGAGTCTACAACATTTAGTTAAGGTGTGAGAGCCAAAATGAACTTTTTATGGCTTTAAATGCATTTTCAGCCTGATTGTACACTTCAGGTGAAAATGTCAAAATCTTCAAAATGAGCAAAAGCACAATGAAATTAATGCTTGAATCATCTTCATTTTGCTAAAATACACTAATGACAGCAAAAAGTTTGAGTCTACAACATTTAGTTAAGGTGTGAGAGCCAAAATGAACTTTTTATGGCTTTAAATGCATTTTCAGCCTGATTGTACACTTCAGGTGAAAATGTCAAAATCTTCAAAATGAGCAAAAGCACAATGAAATTAATGCTTGAATCATCTTCATTTTGCTAAAATACACTAATGACAGCAAAAAGTTTGAGTCTACAACATTTAGTTAAGGTGTGAGAGCCAAAATGAACTTTTTATGGCTTTAAATGCATTTTCAGCCTGATTGTACACTTCAGGTGAAAATGTCAAAATCTTCAAAATGAGCAAAAGCACAATGAAATTAATGCTTGAATCATCTTCATTTTGCTAAAATACACTAATGACAGCAAAAAGTTTGAGTCTACAACATTTAGTTAAGGTGTGAGAGCCAAAATGAACTTTTTATGGCTTTAAATGCATTTTCAGCCCGATTGTACACTTCAGGTGAAAATGTCAAAATCTTCAAAATGAGCAAAAGCACAATGAAATTAATGCTTGAATCATCTTCATTTTGCTAAAATACACTAATGACAGCAAAAAGTTTGAGTCTACAACATTTAGTTAAGGTGTGAGAGCCAAAATGAACTTTTTATGGCTTTAAATGCATTTTCAGCCTGATTGTACACTTCAGGTGAAAATGTCAAAATCTTCAAAATGAGCAAAAGCACAATGAAATTAATGCTTGAATCATCTTCATTTTGCTAACATACACTAATGACAGCAAAAAGTTTGAGTCTACAACATTTAGTTAAGGTGTGAGAGCCAAAATGAACTTTTTATTGCTTTAAACGCGTTTTCAGCCCCTAATTGTACACTTCAGGTGAAAATGTCAAAATCTTCAAAATGAGCAAAAGCACAATGAAATTAATGCTTGAATCATCTTCATTTTGCTAAAATACACTAATGACAGCAAAAAGTTTGAGTCTACAACATTTAGTTAAGGTGTGAGAGCCAAAATGAACTTTTTATGGCTTTGAATGCATTTTCAGCCCGATTGTACACTTCATGTGAAAATGTCAAAATCTTCAAAATGAGCAAAAGCACAATGAAATTAATGCTTGAATCATCTTCATTTTGCTAAAATACACTAATGACAGCAAAAAGTTTGAGTCTACAACATTTAGTTAAGGTGTGAGAGCCAAAATGAACTTTTTATGGCTTTAAATGCATTTTCAGCCTGATTGTACACTTCATGTGAAAATGTCAAAATCTTCAAAATGAGCAAAAGCACAATGAAATTAATGCTTGAATCATCTTCATTTTGCTAACATACACTAATGACAGCAAAAAGTTTGAGTCTACAACATTTAGTTAAGGTGTGAGAGCCAAAATGAACTTTTTATTGCTTTAAACGCGTTTTCAGCCCCTAATTGTACACTTCAGGTGAAAATGTCAAAATCTTCAAAATGAGCAAAAGCACAATGAAATTAATGCTTGAATCATCTTCATTTTGCTAAAATACACTAATGACAGCAAAAAGTTTGAGTCTACAACATTTAGTTAAGGTGTGAGAGCCAAAATGAACTTTTTATGGCTTTAAATGCATTTTCAGCCTGATTGTACACTTCAGGTGAAAATGTCAAAATCTTCAAAATGAGCAAAAGCACAATGAAATTAATGCTTGAATCATCTTCATTTTGCTAAAATACACTAATGACAGCAAAAAGTTTGAGTCTACAACATTTACTTAAGGTGTGAGAGCCAAAATGAACTTTTTATGGCTTTAAATGCATTTTCAGCCTGATTGTACACTTCAGGTGAAAATGTCAAAATCTTCAAAATGAGCAAAAGCACAATGAAATTAATGCTTGAATCATCTTCATTTTGCTAAAATACACTAATGACAGCAAAAAGTTTGAGTCTACAACATTTAGTTAAGGTGTGAGAGCCAAAATGAACTTTTTATTGCTTTAAACGCGTTTTCAGCCCCTAATTGTAAACTTCAGGTGAAAATGTCAAAATCTTCAAAATGAGCAAAAGCACAATGAAATTAATGCTTGAATCATCTTCATTTTGCTAACATACACTAATGACAGCAAAAAGTTTGAGTCTACAACATTTAGTTAAGGTGTGAGAGCCAAAATGAACTTTTTATTGCTTTAAACGCGTTTTCAGCCCCTAATTGTACACTTCAGGTGAAAATGTCAAAATCTTCAAAATGAGCAAATGCACAATGAAATTAATGCTTGAATCATCTTCATTTTGCTAAAATACACTAATGACAGCAAAAAGTTTGAGTCTACAACATTTAGTTAAGGTGTGAGAGCCAAAATGAACTTTTTATGGCTTTAAATGCATTTTCAGCCTGATTGTACACTTCAGGTGAAAATGTCAAAATCTTCAAAATGAGCAAAAGCACAATGAAATTAATGCTTGAATCATCTTCATTTTGCTAACATATACTAATGACAGCAAAAAGTTTGAGTCTACAACATTTAGTTAAGGTGTGAGAGCCAAAATGAACTTTTTATGGCTTTAAACGCGTTTTCAGCCCCTAATTGTACACTTCAGGTGAAAATGTCAAAATCTTCAAAATGAGCAAAAGCACAATGAAATTAATGCTTGAATCATCTTCATTTTGCTAAAATACACTAATGACAGCAAAAAGTTTGAGTCTACAACATTTAGTTAAGGTGTGAGAGCCAAAATGAACTTTTTATGGCTTTAAATGCATTTTCAGCCTGATTGTACACTTCAGGTGAAAATGTCAAAATCTTCAAAATGAGCAAAAGCACAATGAAATTAATGCTTGAATCATCTTCATTTTGCTAACATACACTAATGACAGCAAAAAGTTTGAGTCTACAACATTTAGTTAAGGTGTGAGAGCCAAAATGAACTTTTTATTGCTTTAAACGCGTTTTCAGCCCCTAATTGTACACTTCAGGTGAAAATGTCAAAATCTTCAAAATGAGCAAATGCACAATGAAATTAATGCTTGAATCATCTTCATTTTGCTAAAATACACTAATGACAGCAAAAAAATTGAGTCTACAACATTTAGTTAAGGTGTGAGAGCCAAAATGAACTTTTTATGGCTTTAAATGCATTTTCAGCCTGATTGTACACTTCAGGTGAAAATGTCAAAATCTTCAAAATGAGCAAATGCACAATGAAATTAATGCTTGAATCATCTTCATTTTGCTAACATACACTAATGACAGCAAAAAGTTTGAGTCTACAACATTTAGTTAAGGTGTGAGAGCCAAAATGAACTTTTTATGGCTTTAAATGCATTTTCAGCCTGATTGTACACTTCAGGTGAAAATGTCAAAATCTTCAAAATGAGCAAAAGCACAATGAAATTAATGCTTGAATCATCTTCATTTTGCTAAAATACACTAATGACAGCAAAAAGTTTGAGTCTACAACATTTAGTTAAGGTGTGAGAGCCAAAATGAACTTTTTATGGCTTTAAATGCATTTTCAGCCTGATTTTACACTTCAGGTGAAAATGTCAAAATCTTCAAAATGAGCAAAAGCACAATGAAATTAATGCTTGAATCATCTTCATTTTGCTAACATACACTAATGACAGCAAAAAGTTTGAGTCTACAACATTTAGTTAAGGTGTGAGAGCCAAAATGAACTTTTTATGGCTTTAAATGCATTTTCAGCCCGATTGTACACTTCAGGTGAAAATGTCAAAATCTTCAAAATGAGCAAAAGCACAATGAAATTAATGCTTGAATCATCTTCATTTTGCTAAAATACACTAATGACAGCAAAAAGTTTGAGTCTACAACATTTAGTTAAGGTGTGAGAGCCAAAATGAACTTTTTATGGCTTTAAATGCATTTTCAGCCTGATTGTACACTTCAGGTGAAAATGTCAAAATCTTCAAAATGAGCAAAAGCACAATGAAATTAATGCTTGAATCATCTTCATTTTGCTAACATACACTAATGACAGCAAAAAGTTTGAGTCTACAACATTTAGTTAAGGTGTGAGAGCCAAAATGAACTTTTTATGGCTTTAAATACATTTTCAGCCCGATTGTACACTTCAGGTGAAAATGTCAAAATCTTCAAAATGAGCAAAAGCACAATGAAATTAATGCTTGAATCATCTTCATTTTGCTAAAATACACTAATGACAGCAAAAAGTTTGAGTCTACAACATTTAGTTAAGGTGTGAGAGCCAAAATGAACTTTTTATTGCTTTAAACGCGTTTTCAGCCCCTAATTGTACACTTCAGGTGAAAATGTCAAAATCTTCAAAATGAGCAAAAGCACAATGAAATTAATGCTTGAATCATCTTCATTTTGCTAAAATACACTAATGACAGCAAAAAGTTTGAGTCTACAACATTTAGTTAAGGTGTGAGAGCCAAAATGAACTTTTTATGGCTTTAAATGCATTTTCAGCCTGATTGTACACTTCAGGTGAAAATGTCAAAATCTTCAAAATGAGCAAAAGCACAATGAAATTAATGCTTGAATCATCTTCATTTTGCTAAAATATACTAATGACAGCAAAAAGTTTGAGTCTACAACATTTAGTTAAGGTGTGAGAGCCAAAATGAACTTTTTATTGCTTTAAACGCGTTTTCAGCCCCTAAATGTACACTTCAGGTGAAAATGTCAAAATCTTCAAAATGAGCAAAAGCACAATGAAATTAATGCTTGAATCATCTTCATTTTGCTAAAATACACTAATGACAGCAAAAAGTTTGAGTCTACAACATTTAGTTAAGGTGTGAGAGCCAAAATGAACTTTTTATGGCTTTAAATGCATTTTCAGCCTGATTGTACACTTCAGGTGAAAATGTCAAAATCTTCAAAATGAGCAAAAGCACAATGAAATTAATGCTTGAATCATCTTCATTTTGCTAAAATACACTAATGACAGCAAAAAGTTTGAGTCTACAACATTTAGTTAAGGTGTGAGAGCCAAAATGAACTTTTTATGGCTTTAAATGCATTTTCAGCCCCATTGTACACTTCAGGTGAAAATGTCAAAATCTTCAAAATGAGCAAAAGCACAATGAAATTAATGCTTGAATCATCTTCATTTTGCTAAAATACACTAATGACAGCAAAAAGTTTGAGTCTACAACATTTAGTTAAGGTGTGAGAGCCAAAATGAACTTTTTATGGCTTTGAATGCATTTTCAGCCCGATTGTACACTTCATGTGAAAATGTCAAAATCTTCAAAATGAGCAAAAGCACAATGAAATTAATGCTTGAATCATCTTCATTTTGCTAAAATACACTAATGACAGCAAAAAGTTTGAGTCTACAACATTTAGTTAAGGTGTGAGAGCCAAAATGAACTTTTTATGGCTTTAAATGCATTTTCAGCCTGATTGTACACTTCAGGTGAAAATGTCAAAATCTTCAAAATGAGCAAAAGCACAATGAAATTAATGCTTGAATCATCTTCATTTTGCTAAAATACACTAATGACAGCAAAAAGTTTGAGTCTACAACATTTAGTTAAGGTGTGAGAGCCAAAATGAACTTTTTATGGCTTTAAATGCATTTTCAGCCTGATTGTACACTTCAGGTGAAAATGTCAAAATCTTCAAAATGAGCAAAAGCACAATGAAATTAATGCTTGAATCATCTTCATTTTGCTAAAATACACTAATGACAGCAAAAAGTTTGAGTCTACAACATTTAGTTAAGGTGTGAGAGCCAAAATGAACTTTTTATGGCTTTAAATGCATTTTCAGCCCGATTGTACACTTCAGGTGAAAATGTCAAAATCTTCAAAATGAGCAAAAGCACAATGAAATTAATGCTTGAATCATCTTCATTTTGCTAAAATACACTAATGACAGCAAAAAGTTTGAGTCTACAACATTTAGTTAAGGTGTGAGAGCCAAAATGAACTTTTTATGGCTTTAAATGCATTTTCAGCCTGATTGTACACTTCAGGTGAAAATGTCAAAATCTTCAAAATGAGCAAAAGCACAATGAAATTAATGCTTGAATCATCTTCATTTTGCTAACATACACTAATGACAGCAAAAAGTTTGAGTCTACAACATTTAGTTAAGGTGTGAGAGCCAAAATGAACTTTTTATTGCTTTAAACGCGTTTTCAGCCCCTAATTGTACACTTCAGGTGAAAATGTCAAAATCTTCAAAATGAGCAAAAGCACAATGAAATTAATGCTTGAATCATCTTCATTTTGCTAAAATACACTAATGACAGCAAAAAGTTTGAGTCTACAACATTTAGTTAAGGTGTGAGAGCCAAAATGAACTTTTTATGGCTTTGAATGCATTTTCAGCCCGATTGTACACTTCATGTGAAAATGTCAAAATCTTCAAAATGAGCAAAAGCACAATGAAATTAATGCTTGAATCATCTTCATTTTGCTAAAATACACTAATGACAGCAAAAAGTTTGAGTCTACAACATTTAGTTAAGGTGTGAGAGCCAAAATGAACTTTTTATGGCTTTAAATGCATTTTCAGCCTGATTGTACACTTCATGTGAAAATGTCAAAATCTTCAAAATGAGCAAAAGCACAATGAAATTAATGCTTGAATCATCTTCATTTTGCTAACATACACTAATGACAGCAAAAAGTTTGAGTCTACAACATTTAGTTAAGGTGTGAGAGCCAAAATGAACTTTTTATTGCTTTAAACGCGTTTTCAGCCCCTAATTGTACACTTCAGGTGAAAATGTCAAAATCTTCAAAATGAGCAAAAGCACAATGAAATTAATGCTTGAATCATCTTCATTTTGCTAAAATACACTAATGACAGCAAAAAGTTTGAGTCTACAACATTTAGTTAAGGTGTGAGAGCCAAAATGAACTTTTTATGGCTTTAAATGCATTTTCAGCCTGATTGTACACTTCAGGTGAAAATGTCAAAATCTTCAAAATGAGCAAAAGCACAATGAAATTAATGCTTGAATCATCTTCATTTTGCTAAAATACACTAATGACAGCAAAAAGTTTGAGTCTACAACATTTAGTTAAGGTGTGAGAGCCAAAATGAACTTTTTATGGCTTTAAATGCATTTTCAGCCTGATTGTACACTTCAGGTGAAAATGTCAAAATCTTCAAAATGAGCAAAAGCACAATGAAATTAATGCTTGAATCATCTTCATTTTGCTAAAATACACTAATGACAGCAAAAAGTTTGAGTCTACAACATTTAGTTAAGGTGTGAGAGCCAAAATGAACTTTTTATTGCTTTAAACGCGTTTTCAGCCCCTAATTGTAAACTTCAGGTGAAAATGTCAAAATCTTCAAAATGAGCAAAAGCACAATGAAATTAATGCTTGAATCATCTTCATTTTGCTAACATACACTAATGACAGCAAAAAGTTTGAGTCTACAACATTTAGTTAAGGTGTGAGAGCCAAAATGAACTTTTTATTGCTTTAAACGCGTTTTCAGCCCCTAATTGTACACTTCAGGTGAAAATGTCAAAATCTTCAAAATGAGCAAATGCACAATGAAATTAATGCTTGAATCATCTTCATTTTGCTAAAATACACTAATGACAGCAAAAAGTTTGAGTCTACAACATTTAGTTAAGGTGTGAGAGCCAAAATGAACTTTTTATGGCTTTAAATGCATTTTCAGCCTGATTGTACACTTCAGGTGAAAATGTCAAAATCTTCAAAATGAGCAAAAGCACAATGAAATTAATGCTTGAATCATCTTCATTTTGCTAACATATACTAATGACAGCAAAAAGTTTGAGTCTACAACATTTAGTTAAGGTGTGAGAGCCAAAATGAACTTTTTATGGCTTTAAACGCGTTTTCAGCCCCTAATTGTACACTTCAGGTGAAAATGTCAAAATCTTCAAAATGAGCAAAAGCACAATGAAATTAATGCTTGAATCATCTTCATTTTGCTAAAATACACTAATGACAGCAAAAAGTTTGAGTCTACAACATTTAGTTAAGGTGTGAGAGCCAAAATGAACTTTTTATGGCTTTAAATGCATTTTCAGCCTGATTGTACACTTCAGGTGAAAATGTCAAAATCTTCAAAATGAGCAAAAGCACAATGAAATTAATGCTTGAATCATCTTCATTTTGCTAACATACACTAATGACAGCAAAAAGTTTGAGTCTACAACATTTAGTTAAGGTGTGAGAGCCAAAATGAACTTTTTATTGCTTTAAACGCGTTTTCAGCCCCTAATTGTACACTTCAGGTGAAAATGTCAAAATCTTCAAAATGAGCAAATGCACAATGAAATTAATGCTTGAATCATCTTCATTTTGCTAAAATACACTAATGACAGCAAAAAGTTTGAGTCTACAACATTTAGTTAAGGTGTGAGAGCCAAAATGAACTTTTTATGGCTTTAAATGCATTTTCAGCCTGATTGTACACTTCAGGTGAAAATGTCAAAATCTTCAAAATGAGCAAATGCACAATGAAATTAATGCTTGAATCATCTTCATTTTGCTAACATACACTAATGACAGCAAAAAGTTTGAGTCTACAACATTTAGTTAAGGTGTGAGAGCCAAAATGAACTTTTTATGGCTTTAAATGCATTTTCAGCCTGATTGTACACTTCAGGTGAAAATGTCAAAATCTTCAAAATGAGCAAAAGCACAATGAAATTAATGCTTGAATCATCTTCATTTTGCTAAAATACACTAATGACAGCAAAAAGTTTGAGTCTACAACATTTAGTTAAGGTGTGAGAGCCAAAATGAACTTTTTATGGCTTTAAATGCATTTTCAGCCTGATTTTACACTTCAGGTGAAAATGTCAAAATCTTCAAAATGAGCAAAAGCACAATGAAATTAATGCTTGAATCATCTTCATTTTGCTAACATACACTAATGACAGCAAAAAGTTTGAGTCTACAACATTTAGTTAAGGTGTGAGAGCCAAAATGAACTTTTTATGGCTTTAAATGCATTTTCAGCCCGATTGTACACTTCAGGTGAAAATGTCAAAATCTTCAAAATGAGCAAAAGCACAATGAAATTAATGCTTGAATCATCTTCATTTTGCTAAAATACACTAATGACAGCAAAAAGTTTGAGTCTACAACATTTAGTTAAGGTGTGAGAGCCAAAATGAACTTTTTATGGCTTTAAATGCATTTTCAGCCTGATTGTACACTTCAGGTGAAAATGTCAAAATCTTCAAAATGAGCAAAAGCACAATGAAATTAATGCTTGAATCATCTTCATTTTGCTAACATACACTAATGACAGCAAAAAGTTTGAGTCTACAACATTTAGTTAAGGTGTGAGAGCCAAAATGAACTTTTTATGGCTTTAAATACATTTTCAGCCCGATTGTACACTTCAGGTGAAAATGTCAAAATCTTCAAAATGAGCAAAAGCACAATGAAATTAATGCTTGAATCATCTTCATTTTGCTAAAATACACTAATGACAGCAAAAAGTTTGAGTCTACAACATTTAGTTAAGGTGTGAGAGCCAAAATGAACTTTTTATTGCTTTAAACGCGTTTTCAGCCCCTAATTGTACACTTCAGGTGAAAATGTCAAAATCTTCAAAATGAGCAAAAGCACAATGAAATTAATGCTTGAATCATCTTCATTTTGCTAAAATACACTAATGACAGCAAAAAGTTTGAGTCTACAACATTTAGTTAAGGTGTGAGAGCCAAAATGAACTTTTTATGGCTTTAAATGCATTTTCAGCCTGATTGTACACTTCAGGTGAAAATGTCAAAATCTTCAAAATGAGCAAAAGCACAATGAAATTAATGCTTGAATCATCTTCATTTTGCTAAAATATACTAATGACAGCAAAAAGTTTGAGTCTACAACATTTAGTTAAGGTGTGAGAGCCAAAATGAACTTTTTATTGCTTTAAACGCGTTTTCAGCCCCTAAATGTACACTTCAGGTGAAAATGTCAAAATCTTCAAAATGAGCAAAAGCACAATGAAATTAATGCTTGAATCATCTTCATTTTGCTAAAATACACTAATGACAGCAAAAAGTTTGAGTCTACAACATTTAGTTAAGGTGTGAGAGCCAAAATGAACTTTTTATGGCTTTAAATGCATTTTCAGCCTGATTGTACACTTCAGGTGAAAATGTCAAAATCTTCAAAATGAGCAAAAGCACAATGAAATTAATGCTTGAATCATCTTCATTTTGCTAAAATACACTAATGACAGCAAAAAGTTTGAGTCTACAACATTTAGTTAAGGTGTGAGAGCCAAAATGAACTTTTTATGGCTTTAAATGCATTTTCAGCCCCTAATTGTACACTTCAGGTGAAAATGTCAAAATCTTCAAAATGAGCAAAAGCACAATGAAATTAATGCTTGAATCATCTTCATTTTGCTAACATACACTAATGACAGCAAAAAGTTTGAGTCTACAACATTTAGTTAAGGTGTGAGAGCCAAAATGAACTTTTTATTGCTTTAAACGCGTTTTCAGCCCCTAATTGTACACTTCAGGTGAAAATGTCAAAATCTTCAAAATGAGCAAAAGCACAATGAAATTAATGCTTGAATCATCTTCATTTTGCTAAAATACACTAATGACAGCAAAAAGTTTGAGTCTACAACATTTAGTTAAGGTGTGAGAGCCAAAATGAACTTTTTATGGCTTTGAATGCATTTTCAGCCCGATTGTACACTTCATGTGAAAATGTCAAAATCTTCAAAATGAGCAAAAGCACAATGAAATTAATGCTTGAATCATCTTCATTTTGCTAAAATACACTAATGACAGCAAAAAGTTTGAGTCTACAACATTTAGTTAAGGTGTGAGAGCCAAAATGAACTTTTTATGGCTTTAAATGCATTTTCAGCCTGATTGTACACTTCATGTGAAAATGTCAAAATCTTCAAAATGAGCAAAAGCACAATGAAATTAATGCTTGAATCATCTTCATTTTGCTAACATACACTAATGACAGCAAAAAGTTTGAGTCTACAACATTTAGTTAAGGTGTGAGAGCCAAAATGAACTTTTTATTGCTTTAAACGCGTTTTCAGCCCCTAATTGTACACTTCAGGTGAAAATGTCAAAATCTTCAAAATGAGCAAAAGCACAATGAAATTAATGCTTGAATCATCTTCATTTTGCTAAAATACACTAATGACAGCAAAAAGTTTGAGTCTACAACATTTAGTTAAGGTGTGAGAGCCAAAATGAACTTTTTATGGCTTTAAATGCATTTTCAGCCTGATTGTACACTTCAGGTGAAAATGTCAAAATCTTCAAAATGAGCAAAAGCACAATGAAATTAATGCTTGAATCATCTTCATTTTGCTAACATACACTAATGACAGCAAAAAGTTTGAGTCTACAACATTTAGTTAAGGTGTGAGAGCCAAAATGAACTTTTTATTGCTTTAAACGCGTTTTCAGCCCCTAATTGTACACTTCAGGTGAAAATGTCAAAATCTTCAAAATGAGCAAAAGCACAATGAAATTAATGCTTGAATCATCTTCATTTTGCTAAAATACACTAATGACAGCAAAAAGTTTGAGTCTACAACATTTAGTTAAGGTGTGAGAGCCAAAATGAACTTTTTATGGCTTTGAATGCATTTTCAGCCCGATTGTACACTTCATGTGAAAATGTCAAAATCTTCAAAATGAGCAAAAGCACAATGAAATTAATGCTTGAATCATCTTCATTTTGCTAACATACACTAATGACAGCAAAAAGTTTGAGTCTACAACATTTAGTTAAGGTGTGAGAGCCAAAATGAACTTTTTATTGCTTTAAACGCGTTTTCAGCCCCTAATTGTACACTTCAGGTGAAAATGTCAAAATCTTCAAAATGAGCAAAAGCACAATGAAATTAATGCTTGAATCATCTTCATTTTGCTAAAATACACTAATGACAGCAAAAAGTTTGAGTCTACAACATTTAGTTAAGGTGTGAGAGCCAAAATGAACTTTTTATGGCTTTAAATGCATTTTCAGCCTGATTGTACACTTCAGGTGAAAATGTCAAAATCTTCAAAATGAGCAAAAGCACAATGAAATTAATGCTTGAATCATCTTCATTTTGCTAACATACACTAATGACAGCAAAAAGTTTGAGTCTACAACATTTAGTTAAGGTGTGAGAGCCAAAATGAACTTTTTATTGCTTTAAACGCGTTTTCAGCCCCTAATTGTACACTTCAGGTGAAAATGTCAAAATCTTCAAAATGAGCAAAAGCACAATGAAATTAATGCTTGAATCATCTTCATTTTGCTAAAATACACTAATGACAGCAAAAAGTTTGAGTCTACAACATTTAGTTAAGGTGTGAGAGCCAAAATGAACTTTTTATGGCTTTGAATGCATTTTCAGCCCGATTGTACACTTCATGTGAAAATGTCAAAATCTTCAAAATGAGCAAAAGCACAATGAAATTAATGCTTGAATCATCTTCATTTTGCTAAAATACACTAATGACAGCAAAAAGTTTGAGTCTACAACATTTAGTTAAGGTGTGAGAGCCAAAATGAACTTTTTATGGCTTTGAATGCATTTTCAGCCCGATTGTACACTTCATGTGAAAATGTCAAAATCTTCAAAATGAGCAAAAGCACAATGAAATTAATGCTTGAATCATCTTCATTTTGCTAAAATACACTAATGACAGCAAAAAGTTTGAGTCTACAACATTTAGTTAAGGTGTGAGAGCCAAAATGAACTTTTTATGGCTTTAAATGCATTTTCAGCCTGATTGTACACTTCATGTGAAAATGTCAAAATCTTCAAAATGAGCAAAAGCACAATGAAATTAATGCTTGAATCATCTTCATTTTGCTAACATACACTAATGACAGCAAAAAGTTTGAGTCTACAACATTTAGTTAAGGTGTGAGAGCCAAAATGAACTTTTTATTGCTTTAAACGCGTTTTCAGCCCCTAATTGTACACTTCAGGTGAAAATGTCAAAATCTTCAAAATGAGCAAAAGCACAATGAAATTAATGCTTGAATCATCTTCATTTTGCTAAAATACACTAATGACAGCAAAAAGTTTGAGTCTACAACATTTAGTTAAGGTGTGAGAGCCAAAATGAACTTTTTATGGCTTTAAATGCATTTTCAGCCTGATTGTACACTTCAGGTGAAAATGTCAAAATCTTCAAAATGAGCAAAAGCACAAAGAAAATTAATGCTTGAATCATCTTCATTTTGCTAAAATACACTAATGACAGCAAAAAGTTTGAGTCTACAACATTTAGTTAAGGTGTGAGAGCCAAAATGAACTTTTTATGGCTTTAAATGCATTTTCAGCCTGATTGTACACTTCAGGTGAAAATGTCAAAATCTTCAAAATGAGCAAAAGCACAATGAAATTAATGCTTGAATCATCTTCATTTTGCTAAAATACACTAATGACAGCAAAAAGTTTGAGTCTACAACATTTAGTTAAGGTGTGAGAGCCAAAATGAACTTTTTATTGCTTTAAACGCGTTTTCAGCCCCTAATTGTACACTTCAGGTGAAAATGTCAAAATCTTCAAAATGAGCAAAAGCACAATGAAATTAATGCTTGAATCATCTTCATTTTGCTAAAATACACTAATGACAGCAAAAAGTTTGAGTTTACAACATTTAGTTAAGGTGTGAGAGCCAAAATGAACTTTTTATGGCTTTAAATGCATTTTCAGCCTGATTGTACACTTCAGGTGAAAATGTCAAAATCTTCAAAATGAGCAAAAGCACAATGAAATTAATGCTTGAATCATC
>NW_028233694.1:5000-7500 GCF_054856555.1 Leptonotus elevatus
ATGAATGGCGGGCGACCAGGGGTCGAAATCCCCCATTGAAATGAATGGCGGGCTACCAGGGGTCCAAGTCCCCCATTGAAATGAATGGCGGGCTACCAGGGGTCGAAATCCCCCATTGAAATGAATGGCGGGCTACCAGGGGTCCAAGTCCCCCATTGAAATGAATGGCGGGCTACCAGGGGTCGAAATCCCCCATTGAAATGAATGGCGGGCGACCAGGGGTCGAAATCCCCCATTGAAATGAATGGCGGGCAACCAGGGGTCGAAGTCCCCCATTGAAATGAATGGCGGGCTACCAGGGGTCGAAATCCCCCATTGAAATGAATGGCGGGCGACCAGGGGTCGAAATCCCCCATTGAAATGAATGGCGGGCTACCAGGGGTCCAAGTCCCCCATTGAAATGAATGGCGGGCGACCAGGGGTCGAAATCCCCCATTGAAATGAATGGCGGGCTACCAGGGGTCCAAGTCCCCCATTGAAATGAATGGCGGGCTACCAGGGGTCGAAGTCCCCCATTGAAATGAATGGCGGGCTACCAGGGGTCGAAATCCCCCATTGAAATGAATGGCGGGCGACCAGGGGTCGAAATCCCCCATTGAAATGAATGGCGGGCAACCAGGGGTCGAAAGTCCCCATTGAAATGAATGGCGGGCGACCAGGGGTCGAAATTCCCCATTGAAATGAATGGCGGGCAACCAGGGGTCGAAATTCCCCATTGAAATGAATGGGCCCATTCATTTTCAATGGCCGGGCTACCAGGGGCGCAGTACCACCTGTCGTCATTAGGGGCGCTGTAGATAGGGGACCGAGTCCCCCCATTCGAGAGGTTTGCACCCAAACCTCAAAATGGTTGGTGTACAATTATAGGAGAGACCTTTTTAAGACGTGGGAGCTCCAGGGCAAATCAAGGGAGGCTCGACCAACCCATATCCGCTTTAGATGCACTTTAGGTCGGACTCCCTTGCCAGATGGTCCCCTCCTCAGCCTGGTTCTCGAATTTTTTCTAAGTCAGCCCAACTTGGAAATTTTTTCAGAGTGCCACTTTCAAGGGAGTTTCGCCCAACCCCTATCCGCCTAAGAGGCACTTCAGGTCGGCCTGACTGGCCACATTTTCCCCCTCCTCATCCTGGTTCTCGAATTTTTTCTAAGTCAGCCAAACTTGGAAATTTTTTCAGAGTGCCACTTTCAAGGGAGTTTCGCCCAACCCCTATCCGCCTAAGAGGCACTTCAGGTCGGCCTGACTGGCCACATTTTCCCCCTCCTCATCCTGGTTCTCGAATTTTTTCTAAGTCAGCCAAACTTGGAAATTTTTTCAGAGTGCCACTTTCAAGGGAGTTTCGCCCAACCCCTATCCGCCTAAGAGGCACTTCGGGTCGGCCTGACTGGCCACATTTTCCCCCTCCTCATCCTGGTTCTCGAATTTTTTCTAAGTCAGCCAAACTTGGAAATATTTTCAGAGTGCCACTTTCAAGGGAGTTTCGCCCAACCCCTATCCGCCTAAGAGGCACTTCGGGTCGGCCTGACTGGCCACATTTTCCCCCTCCTCATCCTGGTTCTCGAATTTTTTCTAAGTCAGCCAAACTTGGAAATTTTTTCAGAGTGCCACTTTCAAGGGAGTTTCGCCCAACCCCTATCCGCCTAAGAGGCACTTCGGGTCGGCCTGACTGGCCACATTTTCCCCCTCCTCATCCTGGTTCTCGAATTTTTTCTAAGTCAGCCAAACTTGGAAATATTTTCAGAGTGCCACTTTCAAGGGAGTTTCGCCCAACCCCTATCCGCCTAAGAGGCACTTCGGGTCGGCCTGACTGGCCACATTTTCCCCCTCCTCATCCTGGTTCTCGAATTTTTTCTAAGTCAGCCAAACTTGGAAATTTTTTCAGAGTGCCACTTTCAAGGGAGTTTCGCCCAACCCCTATCCGCCTAAGAGGCACTTCGGGTCGGCCTGACTGGCCACATTTTCCCCCTCCTCATCCTGGTTCTCGAATTTTTTCTAAGTCAGCCAAACTTGGAAATTTTTTCAGAGTGCCACTTCCAAGGGAGTTTCGCCCAACCCTTATCCGCCTAAGAGGCACTTCAGGTCGGCCTGACTGGCCACATTTTCCCCCTCCTCATCCTGGTTCTCGAATTTTTTCTAAGTCAGCCAAACTTGGAAATTTTTTCAGAGTGCCACTTCCAAGGGAGTTTCGCCCAATCCCTATCCGACTTAGAGGCACTTCGGGTCGGCCTCCCTGGCCAGATTTTCCCCCTCCTCAGCCCCGGTTCTCAAATTTTTTTCCAAGTCGGCCGATCTTCCGGATATTTTCAGAGCGCCGCCCCCGGAGCCTCCGGAGCCTCGGCAGCAGGCCGTCGCCCGCGACACGCCGCACCTTCTCCCACGTACGAACGGCATCCAAGACCCGCCTTCGGAGGGCCCCCGCCGGCCGGCCTCGCGCCGGTGTTCGGGCGGGCGGCTCCTCCGGCTCGCGGGTCGCCTTACAGCGCCCCGGCCACCGCGAACGCC
>NW_028233695.1:0-11363 GCF_054856555.1 Leptonotus elevatus
TGGGCCACCATCCACGACAGGTCCCGAAGTCTGTTTGGGAGGGCAGGATGGTTGGCGTTGCGCCAAACCGTTGTGGGCTTGCCGAATGCAAGCCCGCGCACTTGACTCGCTGTTTGCCGCTCCTGCACAATAGAGATGAGAGACTTGTGATTTTTCAAAATGTGACAATCTTCATTTTCCAATTTAAAATTTCTTAAAAATTTTGGGATAAAAGAATGTGCTGGTGGTAAATTAAAAGACACCGGAAGTCTTTGATCGCTGGGTATTAGTTTTAATTTACGGAGGTACGATCCCATCCAGAATCGTGTCATTGCTTGACTTTTGGGATTGCTGGATGGTCCCAGAGCATTTTGCAGATGGAGGGCCACATATCTGCTGCCCAAAAAGAGCTGGAGGTCCGGCACGCCTTTTCCACCCTTCTCTTTAGTTTTTTTCATCGTGTCCCTCCTCAGTCTTTCCCATTTAGAACCCCAGATAAAGTAAAAAATTGCACGGTCCAAATCTAAAAGCACATTTCTTTTTGGGATAAAAACTGAACCGATTAATAAAAGCAAGGGTAAAATTACTGCTTTTATTATTAAAATCTTCCCCTCTAAAGTCAACTCTCTCAGTCCCCAAAAGCCAAGTTTTTTTCTCACTTTCCCTACCACGTCGCCCCAGTTTGTATCCCCTCCCCCTCCCTTACTGAATTTAATCCCAAGTATTTTCTGGTCCGTTTGTATCTCCGTCAGGGGCAGTCCTGTCTTCTGTGTCGCGGTCCACGGTCCGTAAAACTGTGCTTGGGTCTTGTCTCTGTTGAGTTTAGAGCCAGACTCTCTTCCATACCAGTCAGTCAAGTCCAGGGTCCTTGTCACGGATAAAATGTCAGAACACAGGATGTTAATATCGTCCATATATAAAACACACTTTGTTGTGAGTCCCCCGCCCCCTGGAATACTCACCCCCTCGATCATTTTGTCCCTTCTCAAAATCTGTGCCAACGGTTCTATGCATAGAACATAGAGGAGGGCAGATAAGGGACAGCCCTGACGGACGCCGCAGTTAATTTGCACTGCTTTTGTCAAGTTCCCGTTGACCACAAATTTGCTGGTAATGTCTCGGTACAGCAGGCCCACCCACTCTAGATACCTTCCCGGGAAACCCCATTTTTGCAGTAGCCTAAAAAGGTACTGGTGCGAGATCCGATCAAAAGCCTTCTCAAAGTCTAAATTTAGGACTACTAGCCGCATATTTCTGTCTCTCGCATAACAGATGGTGTCGCGAATCAGCATGAGGCTGTCCGTGATCTTCCTCCCCGCGATGGCACAGGTTTGGTCCGGGTCGATCAAATCCTGTAAAAACACAGACATACGCATAGCTAAAAGTTTGCTAAAAAGTTTGCAATCAACATTTAAAAGCGTAATTGGACGCCAGTTGTTCAGGTCTGTTTTGTCTCCTTTCTTATGCAGTAAAGTGACTATCCCTTTTCTAAAACTGTCTGGTAGTCGGTTTGTTTTGTCCAGTTCATTAAAAACAGTGAGTAAGTCTGGTGCTAAAATGTCCCAAAAAGTCAGGTAAAATTCCGAGCAGAGGCCATCCTCGCCCGGAGATTTTGCCTTCTTCAGTTGTTTTACACATGTATTTAGTTCTTCAGGTGTAAAATCCTGTGTTAAAGGCCCATTGTCAGTCACTGTTTTTTCAATGAAGTTTAAAACCTCTACCATTATCTCCTCTTGGGTATCTTTACGCTCATACAGTTTTTGATAGTAAGTTTCCACTGCTTCAATTATTTCATTATTTGTTTCTGTAATGGTACCGTTTTCTTTTTTTAGTTTAAAAATGCCCCCACCCTTGCTCATAATTTTTTTAAAGAAGTACCTTGTGCATTTTTCACCTTCTTCTATTTCCTTCTCTCTGCTCCTTAATAAAAACCATTTGCTCTGAATATCTGCCATAGCTCTCATTTCTTTTTTGATCTCTTTAATTTCATCATTAAAATTTATCCCCTCTTGTGTCAGATTAAAATACCTTTGCAGTCTCTTTTGCATTCCCAGCATACATTTCATTTCCTTGATTTTCTTCTCTCTTCCTGCTTTTTTAAAAAAAAGTCTGAGTCCTTACCTTCATCATTTCCCACCATTGTGCCCGTGATTTGTAAAGGTCTTGAAGGGTCTGCCAGTCCTTGTACCGCTCCCTGTACTGAGAGACCAAGGTCTCGTCCTCGAGCAGGGAGCAGTTCAATTTCCACAGACCTCTTCCAATAGTCACGCCAGAAGAAAGTGAAAGGGTGCAAGACAGTATTAGGTGATCTGAGAAAAAAACAGGAGTTAATCTAGCATCAATCTGTGTCCAACCCCGTGTAAATACGTAATCTATGCGAGAGGCTCTGGTGCCGTCACCACTAAACCAGGTGAAGCCCTCCTCTCTTGGATGTATGGTTTTAAAGCAGTCCTCTAATTTGAATACGCGGCACATGTCTTGCAATAAAACCGATGTTTTGTCAATTTTAAAATCCTCCCCAGCTCCCTTCCTATCCTTCCTATTTAAAACACAATTAAAATCGCCTCCAATAATTAGTGGATTATGACCTAGCATGTGGGACTGCAAATTCTCTAAAATATCATACCTGTCATGCTTTTCATTAGAACCATAAATATTTAAAAGGCTAAGGTCCTGTTCTGTAAAAGTTAAGTGTGCTAACAGTGCTCGTCCGTCTCTCACCACTGTGCTCCCCTTTAAAACAATCTGAGGATTATTTATTAAAATGGCCACTCCATCATTTCTATTTTCGTTTGAGCCACTCCATAGTGATGGATGTGGCCACATTTCCTCCCACTGTTTGTAATTTCTTAAAAAGGGTATGCCACATTCTTGGATTAAAAACAGATCAGATTTAAAAGTTTTTAGAAATGTTAAAACGCTCTGAGCTCTAATCTTTGACTTCACGCTTCTAACATTAATAGTTGAGAAGGTGAGGGTCATAGGTATGATTAAAAATAAAAAAATAAAAACACAGATGGGGTTACAAAATTTTAAGAGAACATTATTTTTAAAAAAACAAGGCAGTCGCTAAGGTATTTCTCGAGAGCGTATTTCTTCCTTTACCTCAGCAAAAGGGGCAGAGCTAAAACACTGGTCGTCTGTCAGGGGCACTTGAGGTGGTGATCGCTCACGCAACCTTAAATTCATAGTGTTTCTGCTTTTTGGCGTTGATTGCAGTACTATGTTTACAAAGGAGAGTTCATTTGGTGAATCTGAGGGGAAGACCCTGGTCTCCCCCACCTCGCTATCTGGGCTCCCGGGCCTTCCCCTCTTCTCCGTGGACAGGGGAGACTCAGAGGACCGTTGAGATGCAAGCCTTTTATTATTTTGAGCACAAGTGATCTGGGTGTCTTCACTGTCAGCCTCATGTGGACTGACTTCACTTGACTCGCTTGTGGGCATTTCTTGCAGCATCTCACTTTCCTCTGAGCTCTCGATTGGTGGGGCCGGCCTGCTCGCCTCCCCTTGCCCCTCCTCACCTGTCCCCTCTCCACCAATGACAGGATTTGGAGGGAAATTTGAATTTTCTTTGGGACATTCAATTTGTTTGTCAGCTTCATTTCCATTTCCTTGTGCCATTTCTTTTCCAGCCTTCAGTTTGTTGGCAAATGATTTTGGACAATTTCTGTAGAGGTGGTTAGTTTCCCCACAAAGATTGCACTTTCTGCCATTGGTACATTCTTCAAAAGTATGCCCAATTACTCTACATTTCCTACAAATTGTTTTCTCACACGCTTCCGCCAGGTGTCCATGCTCACCACACTTGCGGCAGAGCTTGGGCTGGCCCTGGTAATGTATGTAGCCCCGGTTTTCACCCAAGACTATCATTGGTGGGAGATGTTTCAGGCCCTGAAAGCCCTGGGGGTCCTGCCATTGTTGGATGGGTACCCGCCAGGCACAGTTCCAGATGCCGTCTTCATCCCTCACCTTCACAGCCTGGCCTTTAACCGTGCAATATCTACCCAGCCAAAAACAAATGTCTTCTGCATTCACTGTCTCATTAAACATTCTGACAATAACTGTTTTAGCAGCATTATCAGTCAGTTTTTCAACATTGAACACAGAGAACTGGGCTTTCACATTTTCAAAACGAGTCCAAAATTCACGAAGGTTCACAGCAGAGGTGAAACTCACATCAAATCCCTTACTAAAGGGCAAAGTTATAATACTATTTAAATCCTCAGCTTTAAATTTCAGGGTTTGTTGGACAAGCTTTCTGGAGAAGTCCAGCCTGGACATCCAAAGAGGCTCACCATCATCCCTTTCCCGAAACATAAATCGAACACTGTGGTGCCTCCGCATGCCGGCATATGTAGCCGACATGTCGGAGACAACCACTTGGTCACAACTTCTCACGAACAAAAAAACAGTACACTCACCTTTGTCGTTCTCCTATAACACAAAGTTTAAACAACACAATAACAATACCCCTGCAATTGAGTTAGATTCACAGCCACAACAGGCATAGAATTATCTCTCAACAGAGGCGATCGCAGTCTTAGCCAAAAGGCCGAGAAGCGATGAAGAGGATAACTGACGGACTCAAGTACAGGCTTCTCATTCTACCCACTCTCACAGTCGGTCATGTTACACCAAGCAGCGCTGCTCTTATGGACACTGAGACGGAGGAAACCTTGTCTGCTGACTTAACCATTCATTATTCACAAGCCTTCACATAAGCAGCTGCAGTCCAACAACTTTTGCAGTCTTCCTGCAGGATGAAAGACCAAGCGCCTGCTGCGGTCCCGGCCAGACTTGTGAAGAAAGCCAGAAGACCATAGTCAAGTCTTGCTCATTTGTGTTAATTGGTTTCAAGACTATCGCTCTTAATTTTTGACATACAAGCCAGGGAAGAGCGCGAACGCAGTTCCCCACTATCAGAAATTATGCAGTCGAGATTCCCACATTTGGAGAATTCGCAAGGGTCAATGCAGCCGCCAGTGCAATGGCTGCACCTCGCCCTGGGTGAACCACATTCTCGATCATGGTGTCACCCCTGCCAGGTAAGTATGCCTTCCTCAGCCTGGACACGGGGTCTTGCTTTTTTCCACTCACCCTCTTGAATGACTGTGCCATTCGTACACTGGCGAATGCCTGGCCCAGCATGATGGGCCAGTTTCTCTCAGTGTTTTAGAACAGCGTGTGTACTTCGCACAGGGCGTTAGAGGAGGTCACAGGCACAACTGCGGAGCATGCAATAGCTGAATGAGCTCAAGTGTCAAGCCTCTGGAACGGGTTCGACTCACCGGGTTGGTGGACAGCAGAGTAGATGTGTGTCGGCTACGTCGCCTGCTTCCCAATTTGACGACATGGTTGCTTCCGCCACACCTACTTGTGCGCACGTGAGTATTGCCACAGCCCGTTTTCTCTGTCTAGATTAGCATTTTCATTGACCAGCGGAGGTGGTGCACCTCTCCTGGAAATACTGCAATACCAAGATGATGCGCGGAATGGGCAAAGCAAGCTCTGAATCCCATCTCCCTGTTCAAAAAAGCAATTTAATATGAAGTCTCCAGATAGGAGACATATCAGATATTAAACTGATAAGAACAGATTTTTTTTTTTTTTTTCATGTTTTTATTGTCACTTTTCAATCAATTACAAATTTACATTTCTCCAATATGGAGCATTCATTTTGTCTCAAATATGACATATAAAAATAAAAACAAAATGAAAAAACATTCATATCTATTGTGCAGGAGCGTAGCACTGCATTACTAAGTGGGACTTCATCCCACCCTCTCAAAAAGCGCTTGTCCAGGACCTGCCGGGTCACCCTTTTTGCTCCTTTCCTCCTGGAGAGCCAGGCCGTCGCTGCCGAGACCTTCATAGTGTAGCTCCGGTTCCCTCCTCCGGGCGGGCACAGGCGACGCTTCTTGGTGGCTGTGTCCTTGGCCTGCCGCGTGCAGCCTTGATGGTCTCTGCAGCCATTCGGAGCACAGCCACGGGGGGGGTCTGCCTGTGCCTCCTTACCAGCAAGTTTCTGGAGGTCCACATGGCGTCTTTGATGGCGGCAAGGGTGAGCCAGTCTTTTGCAAACTCCTCTCGGGAACACTTGGCTTGGCTCACCCCATAGAGCACGTATTGTGCATTTAGGACCTCCCTTGCTGGCAAGTCCGGGAATTTTCTCAGGTGGCCGGCTGTTGCCCACAGGTCTACGGCAGCACTGCACTCCCAGAGGAGGTGCCTCACCGACTCCTGGGCGCCACAACCAGGTCGGGGGCAGGTTGAGTGCGCTGACATTCCTCGGGAGTGCATAACGGCCCTGACTGGGAGAATCTCGTGGGCCACCATCCACGACAGGTCCCGAAGTCTGTTTGGGAGGGCAGGATGGTTGGCGTTGCGCCAAACAGTTGTGGGCTTGCCAAATGCAAGCCCGCGCACTTGACTCGCTGTTTGCCGCTCCTGCACAATAGAGATGAGAGACTTGTGATTTTTCAAAATGTGACAATCTTCATTTTCCAAGTTAAAATTTCTTAAAAATTTTGGGATAAAAGAATGTGCTGGTGGTAAATTAAAAGACACCGGAAGTCTTTGATCGCTGGGTATTAGTTTTAATTTACGGAGGTACGATCCCATCCAGAATCGTGTCATTGCTTGACTTTTGGGATTGCTGGATGGTCCCAGAGCATTTTGCAGATGGAGGGCCACATATCTGCTGCCCAAAAAGAGCTGGAGGTCCGGCACGCCTTTTCCACCCTTCTCTTTTGTTTTTTTCATCGTGTCCCTCCTCAGTCTTTCCCATTTAGAACCCCAGATAAAGTAAAAAATTGCACGGTCCAAATCTAAAAGCACATTTCTTTTTGGGATAAAAACTGAACCGATTAATAAAAGCAAGGGTAAAATGACTGCTTTTATTATTAAAATCTTCCCCTCTAAAGTCAACTCTCTCAGTCTCCAAAAGCCAAGTTTTTTTCTCACTTTCCCTACCACGTCGCCCCAGTTTGTATCCCCTCCCCCTCCCTTACTGAATTTAATCCCAAGTATTTTCTGGTCCGTTTGTATCTCCGTCAGGGGCAGTCCTGTCTTCTGTGTCGCGGTCCACGGTCCGTAAAACTGTGCTTGGGTCTTGTCTCTGTTGAGTTTAGAGCCAGACGCTCTTCCATACCAGTCAGTCAAGTCCAGGGTCCTTGTCACGGATAAAATGTCAGAACACAGGATGTTAATATCGTCCATATATAAAACACACTTTGTTGTGAGTCCCCCGCCCCCTGGAATACTCACCCCCTCGATCATTTTGTCCCTTCTCAAAATCTGTGCCAACGGTTCTATGCATAGAACATAGAGGAGGGCAGATAAGGGACAGCCCTGACGGACGCCGCAGTTAATTTGCACTGCTTTTGTCAAGTTCCCGTTGACCACAAATTTGCTGGTAATGTCTCGGTACAGCAGGCCCACCCACTCTAGATACTTTCCCGGGAAACCCCATTTTTGCAGTAGCCTAAAAAGGTACTGGTGCGAGATCCGATCAAAAGCCTTCTCAAAGTCTAAATTTAGGACTACTAGCCGCATATTTCTGTCTCTCGCATAACAGATGGTGTCGCGAATCAGCATGAGGCTGTCCGTGATCTTCCTCCCCGCGATGGCACAGGTTTGGTCCGGGTCGATCAAATCCTCTAAAAACACAGACATACGCATAGCTAAAAGTTTGCTAAAAAGTTTGCAATCAACATTTAAAAGCGTAATTGGACGCCAGTTGTTCAGGTCTGTTTTGTCTCCTTTCTTATGCAGTAAAGTGACTATCCCTTTTCTAAAACTGTCTGGTAGTCGGTTTGTTTTGTCCAGTTCATTAAAAACAGTGAGTAAGTCTGGTGCTAAAATGTCCCAAAAAGTCAGGTAAGATTCCGAGCAGAGGCCATCCTCGCCCGGAGATTTTGCCTTCTTCAGTTGTTTTACACATGTATTTAGTTCTTCAGGTGTAAAATCCTGTGTTAAAGGCCCATTGTCAGTCACTGTTTTTTCAATGAAGTTTAAAACCTCTACCATTATCTCCTCTTGGGTATCTTTACGCTCATACAGTTTTTGATAGTAAGTTTCCACTGCTTCAATTATTTCATTATTTGTTTCTGTAATAGTCCCGTTTTCTTTTTTTAGTTTAAAAATGCCCCCACCCTTGCTCATAATTTTTTTAAAGAAGTACCTTGTGCATTTTTCACCTTCTTCTATTTCCTTCTCTCTGCTCCTTAATAAAAACCCTTTGCTCTGAATATCTGCCATTGCTTTCATTTCTTTTTTGATCTCTTTAATTTCATCATTAAAATTGATCCCCTCTTGTGTCAGATTAAAATACCTTTGCAGTCTCTTTTGCATTCCCAGCATACATTTCATTTCCTTGATTTTCTTCTCTCTTCCTGCTTTTTTAAAAAAAGTCTGAGTCCTTACCTTCATCATTTCCCACCATTGTGCCCGTGATTTGTAAAGGTCTTGAAGGGTCTGCCAGTCCTTGTACCGCTCCCTGTACTGAGAGACCAAAGTCTCGTCCTCGAGCAGGGAGCAGTTCAATTTCCACAGACCTCTTCCAATAGTCACGCCAGAAGAAAGTGAAAGGGTGCAAGACAGTATTAAGTGATCTGAGAAAAAAACAGGAGTTAATCTAGCATCAATCTGTGTCCAACCCCGTGTAAATACGTAATCTATGCGAGAGGCTCTGGTGCCGTCACCACTAAACCAGGTGAAGCCCTCCTCTCTTGGATGCATGGTTTTAAAGCAGTCCTCTAATTTGAATACGCGGCACATGTCTTGCAATAAAACCGATGTTTTGTCAATTTTAAAATCCTCCCCAGCTCCCTTCCTATCCTTCCTATTTAAAATACAATTAAAATCACCTCCAATAATTAGTGGATTATGACCTAGCATGTGGGACTGCAAATTCTCTAAAATATCATACCTGTCATGCTTTTCATTAGAACCATAAATATTTAAAAGGCTAAAGTCCCGTTCTGTAAAAGTTAAATGTGCTAACAGTGCTCGTCCGTCTCTCACCACTGTGCTCCCCTTTAAAACAATCTGAGGATTATTTATTAAAATGGCCACTCCATCATTTCTATTTTCGTTTGAGCCACTCCATAGTGATGGATGTGGCCACATTTCCTCCCACTGTTTGTAATTTCTTAAAAAGGGTATGCCACATTCTTGGATTAAAAACAGATCAGATTTAAAAGTTTTTAGAAATGTTAAAACGCTCTGAGCTCTAATCTTTGACTTCACGCTTCTAACGTTAATAGTTGAGAAGGTGAGGGTCATAGGTATGATTAAAAATAAAAAAATAAAAACACAGATGGGGTTACAAAATTTTAAGAGAACATTATTTAAAAAAAAGCAAGGCAGTCGCTAAGGTATTTCTCGAGAGCGTATTTCTTCCTTTACCTCAGCAAAAGGGGCAGAGCTAAAACACTGGTCGTCTGTCAGGGGCACTTGAGGTGGTGATCGCTCACGCAACCTTAAATTCATAGTGTTTCTGCTTTTTGGCGTTGATTGCAGTACTATGTTTAAAAAGGAGAGTTCATTTGGTGAATCCGAGGGGAAGACCCTGGTCTCCCCCACCTCGCTATCTGGGCTCCCGGGCCTTCCCCTCTTCTCCGTGGACAGGGGAGACTCAGAGGACCGTTGAGATGCAAGCCTTTTATTATTTTGAGCACAAGTGATCTGGGTGTCTTCACTGTCAGCCTCATGTGGACTGACTTCGCTTGACTCGCTTGTGGGCATTTCTTGCAGCATCTCACTTTCCTCTGAGCTCTCGATTGGTGGGGCCGGCCTGCTCTCCTCCCCTTGCCCCTCCTCACCTGTCCCCTCTCCACCAATGACAGGATTTGGAGGGAAATTTGAATTTTCTTTGTGACATTCAATTTGTTTGTCAGCTTCATTTCCATTTCCTTGTGCCATTTCTTTTCCAGCCTTCAGTTTGTTGGCAAATGATTTTGGACAATTTCTGTAGAGGTGGTTAGTTTCCCCACAAAGATTGCACTTTCTGCCATTGGTACATTCTTCAAAAGTATGCCCAATTACTCTACATTTCCTACAAATTGTTTTCTCACACGCTTCCGCCAGGTGTCCATGCTCACCACACTTGCGGCAGAGCTTGGGCTGGCCCTGGTAATGTATGTAGCCCCGGTTTTCACCCAAGACTATCATTGGTGGGAGATGTTTCAGGCCCTGAAAGCCCTGGGGGTCCTGCCATTGTTGGATGGGTACCCGCCAGGCACAGTTCCAGATGCCGTCTTCATCCCTCACCTTCACAGCCTGGCCTTTAACCGTGCAATATCTACCCAGCCAAAAACAAATGTCTTCTGCATTCACTGTCTCATTAAACATTCTGACAATAACTGTTTTAGCAGCATTATCAGTCAGTTTTTCAACATTGAACACAGAGAACTGGGCTTTCACATTTTCAAAACGAGTCCAAAATTCACGAAGGTTCACAGCAGAGGTGAAACTCACATCAAATCCCTTACTAAAGGGCAAAGTTATAATACAATTTAAATCCTCAGCTTTAAATTTCAGGGTTTGTTGGACAAGCTTTCTGGAGAAGTCCAGCCTGGACATCCAAAGAGGCTCACCACCATCCCTTTCCCGAAACATAAATCGAACACTGTGGTGCCTCCGCATGCCGGCATATGTAGCCGACATGTCGGAGACAACCACTTGGTCACAACTTCTCACGAACAAAAAAACAGTACACTCACCTTTGTCGTTCTCCTATAACACAAAGTTTAAACAACACAATAACAATACCCCTGCAATTGAGTTAGATTCACAGCCACAACAGGCATAGAATTATCTCTCAACAGAGGCGATCGCAGTCTTAGCCAAAAGGCCGAGAAGCGATGAAGAGGATAACTGACGGACTCAAGTACAGGCTTCTCGGTCTTTCATCCTGCAGTCTTCCTGCAGGATGAAAGACCAAGCGCCTGCTGCGGTCCCGGCCAGACTTGTGAAGAAAGCCAGAAGACCATAGTCAAGTCTTGCTCATTTGTGTTAATTGGTTTCAAGACTATCGCTCTTAATTTTTGACATACAAGCCAGGGAAGAGCGCGAACGCAGTTCCCCACTATCAGAAATTATGCAGTCGAGATTCCCACATTTGGAGAATTCGCAATGGTCAATGCAGCCGCCAGTGCAATGGCTGCACCTCGCCCTGGGTGAACCACATTCTTGATCATGGTGTCACCCCTGCCAGGTAAGTATGCCTTCCTCAGCCTGGACACGGGGTCTTGCTTTTTTCCACTCACCCTCTTGGATGACTGTGCCATTCGTACACTGGCGAATGCCCGTTTCTCTCAGTGGATTAGAACGGCGTGTGTACTTCGCACAGGGCATTAGAGGAGGTCACAGGCGCAACTGCG
>NW_028233697.1:7500-11345 GCF_054856555.1 Leptonotus elevatus
AAAAAATTTCCAAGTTGGGCTGACTTAGAAAAAATTCGAGAACCAGGCTGAGGAGGGGACCATCTGGCAAGGGAGTCCGACCTAAAGTGCATCTAAAGCGGATATGGGTTGGTCGAGCCTCCCTTGATTTGCCCTGGAGCTCCCACGTCTTAAAAAGGTCTCTCCTATAATTGTACACCAACCATTTTGAGGTTTGGGTGCAAACCTCTCGAATGGGGGGACTCGGTCCCCTATCTACAGCGCCCCTAATGACGACAGGTGGTACTGCGCCCCTGGTAGCCCGGCCATTGAAAATGAATGGGCCCATTCATTTCAATGGGGAATTTCGACCCCTGGTTGCCCGCCATTCATTTCAATGGGGAATTTCGACCCCTGGTCGCCCGCCATTCATTTCAATGGGGACTTTCGACCCCTGGTTGCCCGCCATTCATTTCAATGGGGGATTTCGACCCCTGGTCGCCCGCCATTCATTTCAATGGGGGATTTCGACCCCTGGTAGCCCGCCATTCATTTCAATGGGGGACTTCGACCCCTGGTAGCCCGCCATTCATTTCAATGGGGGACTTGGACCCCTGGTAGCCCGCCATTCATTTCAATGGGGGATTTCGACCCCTGGTCGCCCGCCATTCATTTCAATGGGGGACTTGGACCCCTGGTAGCCCGCCATTCATTTCAATGGGGGATTTCGACCCCTGGTCGCCCGCCATTCATTTCAATGGGGGATTTCGACCCCTGGTAGCCCGCCATTCATTTCAATGGGGGACTTCGACCCCTGGTTGCCCGCCATTCATTTCAATGGGGGATTTCGACCCCTGGTCGCCCGCCATTCATTTCAATGGGGGATTTCGACCCCTGGTAGCCCGCCATTCATTTCAATGGGGGACTTGGACCCCTGGTAGCCCGCCATTCATTTCAATGGGGGATTTCGACCCCTGGTAGCCCGCCATTCATTTCAATGGGGGACTTGGACCCCTGGTAGCCCGCCATTCATTTCAATGGGGGATTTCGACCCCTGGTCGCCCGCCATTCATTTCAATGGGGGATTTCGACCCCTGGTAGCCCGCCATTCATTTCAATGGGGGACTTCGACCCCTGGTTGCCCGCCATTCATTTCAATGGGGGACTTCGACCCCTGGTTGCCCGCCATTCATTTCAATGGGGGACTTCGACCCCTGGTTGCCCGCCATTCATTTCAATGGGGGATTTCGACCCCTGGTCGCCCGCCATTCATTTCAATGGGGGACTTCGACCCCTGGTTGCCCGCCATTCATTTCAATGGGGGATTTCGACCCCTGGTTGCCCGGCATTCGTTCCTATGTGGCGGGGGATTTCAACCCCAGGTCGCCCTCGTGTGGTTCTTTTTGGCGCAGCTGACCGGGCTCCGCTGCTCATGGAGGTTTGCTAGTGGAGGATAACCCCCTGCCTGGGCAACTCGAACGCCCGGCATTCGTTCCTATGTGGCGGGGGATTTCAACCCCAGGTCGCCCTCGTGTGGTTCTTTTTGGCGCAGCTGACCGGGCTCCGCTGCTCATGGAGGTTTGCTAGTGGAGGATAACCCCCTGCCTGGGCAACTCGAACGCCCGGCATTCGTTCCTATGTGGCGGGGGATTTCAACCCCAGGTCGCCCTCGTGTGGTTCTTTTTGGCGCAGCTGACCGGGCTCCGCTGCTCATGGAGGTTTGCTAGTGGAGGATAACCCCCTGCCTGGGCAACTCGAACGCCCGGCATTCGTTCCTATGTGGCGGGGGATTTCAACCCCAGGTCGCCCTCGTGTGGTTCTTTTTGGCGCAGCTGACCGGGCTCCGCTGCTCATGGAGGTTTGCTAGTGGAGGATAACCCCCTGCCTGGGCAACTCGAACGCCCGGCATTCGTTCCTATGTGGCGGGGGATTTCAACCCCAGGTCGCCCTCGTGTGGTTCTTTTTGGCGCAGCTGACCGGGCTCCGCTGCTCATGGAGGTTTGCTAGTGGAGGATAACCCCCTGCCTGGGCAACTCGAACGCCCGGCTCCCCCCCGGTCCGCTGGAGCTCCTCCAACGGCCAGCAACAAGCCCCGAAGACGGGCGCGCTCCCCGCGGTCCGCTGGAGCTCCTCCAACGGCCAGCAACAAGCCCCGAAGACGGGCGCGCTCCCCCCCGGTCCGCTGGAGCTCCTCCAACGGCCAGCAACAAGCCCCGAAGACGGGCGCGCTCCCCGCGGTCCGCTGGAGCTCCTCCAACGGCCAGCAACAAGCCCCGAAGACGGGCGCGCTCCCCGCGGTCCGCTGGAGCTCCGCCAACGGCCAGCAACAAGCCCCGAAGACGGGCGCGCTCCCCGCGGTCCGCTGGAGCTCCTCCAACGGCCAGCAACAAGCCCCGAAGACGGGCGCGCTCCCCCCGGTCCGCTGGAGCTCCTCCAACGTCCAGCAACAAGCCCCGAAGACGGGCGCGCTCCCCGCGGTCCGCTGGAGCTCCTCCAACGGCCAGCAACAAGCCCCGAAGACGGGCGCGCTCCCCCCGGTCCGCTGGAGCTCCGCCAACGGCCAGCAACAAGCCCCGAAGACGGGCGCGCTCCCCGCGGTCCGCTGGAGCTCCTCCAACGGCCAGCAACAAGCCCCGAAGACGGGCGCGCTCCCCCCGGTCCGCTGGAGCTCCGCCAACGGCCAGCAACAAGCCCCGAAGACGGGCGCGCTCCCCCCGGTCCGCTGGAGCTCCTCCAACGGCCAGCAACAAGCCCCGAAGACGGGCGCGCTCCCCCCGGTCCGCTGGAGCTCCTCCGACGGCCAGCAACAAGCCCCGAAGACGGGCGCGCTCCCCGCGGTCCGCTGGAGCTCCTCCGACGGCCAGCAACAAGCCCCGAAGACGGGCGCGCTCCCCGCGGTCCGCTGGAGCTCCGCCGACGGCCAGCAACAAGCCCCGAAGACGGGCGCGCTCCCCGCGGTCCGCTGGAGCTCCTCCGACGGCCAGCAACAAGCCCCGACGACGGGCGCGCTCCTCCTGGTTCGGCACACGCACTCAGACACTCAGACACTCACACACCCCTCCGCCCGCGCCCCTGGGCGCCCGGCAGCTCCGCCAACGGCCAGCAACAAGCCCCGAAGACGGGCGCGCTCCTCCTGGTTCGGCACACGCACTCAGACACTCAGACACTCAGACACTCAGACACTCAGACACTCAGACACTCAGACACTCACACACACCCCTCCGCCCGCGCCCCTGGGCGCCCGGCAGCTCCGCCAACGGCCAGCAACAAGCCCCGAAGAGAGGCGCGCTCCCCCTGGTCCGCCGGAGCCCCGAAGAGAGCCCCTGGGCGCCCGGCGTGCCCCCGGTTGGAAGAGGGGAAAGAGAGGAAAGAGAGGAGGACCGCGGCCAGCGGACCCGCGGCCAGCGGACCCGCGGCCAGCGGACCCGCGGCCAGCGGACCCGCGGACCCGCGGACACAGGAGCCCCACGGAGCCCCCCCACGGACGGAGCCCCGGCGCAGCCCCCGCGGTCCGCGGACCGCCGACGGCGGAGGAAAGTAAAGGACAGGATAAGGAAAGGGAAGGAGGCGGAGGTCGGAGACGGAGGAGACGGAGGAGACGGAGAGGGGAGAGGGGAGAGGGGAGAGGGGAGAGGGGGTCCGGCCGACAAAAACTTGGATCGAGGGCTGACTTTCAATAGATCGCAGCGAAGGAGCTGCTCTGCTACGTACGAAACCCCGACCCAGAATCAGGTCGTCTGCAAGTCATTTAGCACCAAGCTCTCCACAAACATGCGGTGGTGAAGCCGGAGAGGGTGCGCCCATCGTCCGGGCGCACCCCAACCCGGTATCGAACGGCTCTGCGCGGCGGCCCCGCTGGCGTGAGAGCGGGGCCGCCTACTCGTGAC